>NW_026893690.1:300000-584622 GCF_032452875.1 Bos javanicus | reverse complement strand
AATCATGCACTGATCACGTGGCTATCATGCACTGATCACGTGGCTGATCATGCCATCACGCAGCTACCATGTACTGGTCATTGTCATGCATGACTGATCATGCACTGATCACGTGACTGATCATGCACTGATCACGTGGCTATCATGCACTACTCACGTGGCTGATCATGCAATGATCATGTAGCTACCATGTACAGGTCACGTGGCTGATCATACACCCATCAGGTGACTGATCATGCACTGATCACGTGGCTATCATGCACTGATCACAGACTGATCATGCACTGATCACGCCTATATCATGCACTGATCACATGACTGCATGCACTGATCACGTGATGATCATACACTAATCATGTGATGATCATGCACTGATCACGTGGCTGATCATGCACTGATACCGTGATGAGCATGGACTGATCACATGACTATCATGTAGTGATCACGTGACTTAATGGCACTGATCATGTGACTGATCATGCACTGATCATGCTTGCTATCATACACTGATCATGTGCCTCTGGAGGCAATAAACAAAGAGCTGAGTAGGCACGAATCAAACAGTCAGCAGGCAATAATCATGGAACTGAGCTGTGAGGAATCATGCTGCTCAGCTGGCAATAATCAAGCAGCTGAGCAGGCAGGAATTACGAGCACAGCTGGCAATTGTCACAGATGACAGGCAGGAATCGTGCAGCTCAGCTGGCAATTGTCAAGCAGATGAGCAGACACTAATCACGCAGCTCAGCAGGCCCTGATCACGTGACTGAGCATGCACTGTTCACGTGGCTGATCATACACTGATCACGTGACTGATCATGCACTGATCACGTGGCTGATCATGCACTGATCACGTGACTGATCATGCACTGATCACGTGGCTATCATGCACTGATCACGTGGCTGATCATGCACTGTTCACGCACTGATCATGCACTGATCACGTGACTATCATGCACTGATCACGTGGCATCATGCACTGATCACGTGGCTGATCATACACTGATCACGTGACTGATCATGCACTGATCACGTGGCTGATCATGCACTGATCACGTGGCTGATCATGCACTGATCACGTGACTATCATGCACTGATCACGTGGCATCATGCACTGATCACGGCTGATCATACACTGATCACGTCACTGATCATGCACTGATCACGTGGCTATCATGCACTGATCACGTGGCTGATCATGCACTGATCACGTGGCTGATCATGCACTGATCACGTGACTGATCATGCACTGATCACGTGGCATCATGCACTGATCACGTGGCTGATCATACACTGATCACGTAACTCATGCACTGTCACGTGGACACTGCTCACGTACTGGCTACATGCACTGATCACGTGGCTACCATATACTGATCACGTGACTGATCATGCACTGATCACGTGGCTGATCATGCACTGATCACGTGACTGATCATGCACTGATCACGTGACTGATCATGCACTGATCACGTGGCTATCATGCACTGCACTGGCTGATCATGCACTGATCACGTAGCAACATGTACTGTCACGTGACTGATCATGCACTGATCACGTGACTGATCATGCACTGATCACGTGGCTGATCATGCACTGATCACGTGGCTGATCACACTGATCACGTGGACTGATCATGCACTGATCACGTGGCTCATGCACTGATCACGTGGCTGATCATGCACTGATCACGTGGCTGATCATGCACTGATCACGTGGCTATCATGCACTGATCACGTGGCTGATCATGCACTGATCACGTAGCTACATGTACTGGTCACGTGACTGATCATGCACTGATCACGTGGCTGATCATGCACTGATCACGTGGCTGATCATGCACTGATCACGTGGCTGATCATGCACTGATCACGTGGCTGATCATGCACTGATCACGTGGCTGATCATGCACTGATCACGGCTATCATGCACTGATCACGTGACTGATCATGCACTGATCACGTCTGATCATGCACTGATCACGTGGCTATCATGCACTACTCACGTGGCTGATCATGCAATGATCATGTAGCTACCATGTACAGGTCACGTGAATGATCATACACCCATCAGGTGACTGATCATGCACTGATCACGTGGCTATCATGCACTGATCACGTGACTGATCATGCACTGATCACGCCTATATCATGCACTGATCACATGACTGCCCATGCACTGATCACGTGGATGATCATACACTAATCACGTGACAGATCATGCACTGATCACGTGGCTGATCATGCACTGATACCGTGACTGAGCATGGACTGATCACATGACTATCATGTAGTGATCACGTGACTTAATGGCGCTGATCATGTGACTGATCACATGCTGATCATGTTTGCTATCATACACTGATCATGTGCCTCTGGAGGCAATAAACAAAGAGCTGAGTAGGCACGAATCAAACAGTCAGCAGGCAATAATCATGGAACTCAGGTGTGAGGAATCATGCTGCTCAGCTGGCAATAATCAAGCAGCTGAGCAGGCAGGAATTACGCAGCACAGCTGGCAATTGTCAAGCAGATGACAGGCAGGAATCGTGCAGCTCAGCTGGCAATTGTCAAGCAGATGAGCAGACAGTAATCACGCAGCTCAGCAGGCCCAGATCACGTGACTGAGCATGCACTGTTCACGTGGCTGATCATACACTGATCACGTGATGATCATGTAATGATCACTTGGATATCATGCACTGATCACGTGGCTGATCATACACTGTTCACGTGTCTGACCATGCACTGATCACGTGGCTGATCATACACTGCTCACGTAACTGATCATGCACTGATCACGTGGCTATCATGCACTGATCACGTGGCTGAACATGCACTGTTCACGTGGCTGATCACACCTGTCACGTGACATATCATGCACTGATCACGTGGCATCTCATGCACTGATCACGTGGCTGATCATACTCTGCTCACGCATCTCATGCACATCACGTCACATGGCTACATGCACTGCTCACGTGGGTCTGTCATGGAATGATCACGAGTAAACCATATACTGGTCACGTGACTGATCATGCACAGATCACGAATGATCATGCACTGTTCACGTGACTGATCATGCACTGATCACGTGACTGATCATGCACTGATCACGTGGCTATCATGCTCTGCTCACGTGGCTGATCATGCAACGATCACGAGCAACCATGTACTGGTCACGTGACTGATCATGCACTGATCACGTAATTGATCCTGATCACGTGGCTCATCATGCACTGATCACGTGGCTGATCACACATGTATCACGTGACTGATCATGCACTGATCACGTGGCTCTCATGCACTGATCACGTGGCTGTCATGCACTGATCACGTGGATATCATGCACTGATCACGTGGCTGATCACACACGTATCACATGACTGATCATGCACTGATCACGTGGCTATCATGCACTGATCACGTGGCTATCATGCACTGATCACGTGGCTGATCATGCACTGATCACGTAGCTATCATGCACTGATCACGTGACTGATCATGCACTGATCACGTGGCTGATCATGCACTGATCACGTGGCTGATCATGCACTGATCACGTGGCTGATCATGCACTGATCACGTGACTGATCATGCACTGATCACGTGACTGATCATGCACTGATCACGTGGCTATCATGCACTGATCACGTGGCTGATCATGCACTGATCACGCACTGATCATGCACTGATCACGCTGATCATGCACTGATCACGTGACTGATCATGCACTGATCACGTGGCTGATCATGCACTGATCACGTGGCTGATCATGCACTGATCACGTGGCTGATCATGCACTGATCACGTGGCTATCATGCACTGATCACGTGGCTGATCATGCACTGATCACGTGACTGATCATGCACTGATCACGTAGCTGATCATGCACTGATCACGTGACTGATCATGCACTGATCATGACTGATCATGCACTGATCACGTGCTGATCATGCACTGATCACGTGGCTATCATGCACTGATCACGTGACTGATCATGCACTGATCACGTGACTGATCATGCACTGATCACGTGGCTGATCATGCACTGATCACGTGGCTGATCATGCACTGATCACGTCTGATCATGCACTGATCACGTGGCTATCATGCACTGATCACGTGGCTGATCATGCATGATCACGCAGCTGACCATGCACTGATCACATGACTGATCATGCACTGATCACGTGACTGATCATGCACTGATCACGTGGCTATCATGCACTACTCACGTGGCTGATCATGCAATGATCAGTAGCTACCATGTACTGGTCACGTGAATGATCATACACCCATCAGGTGACTGATCATGCACTGATCACGTGGCTATCATGCACTGATCACGACTGATCATGCACTGATCACGTCTCATGCACTGATCACATGATCTGCCCATGCACTGATCACGTGGATGATCATACTGATCATGACTGATCATGCACTGATCACGTGGCTGATCATGCACTGATACCGTGACTGATCATGGACTGATCACATGACTATCATGTAGTGATCACGTGACTTAATGGCGCTGATCATGTGACTGATCATGCGCTGATCATGTTTGCTATCATACACTGATCATGTGCCTCTGGAGGCAATAAACAAAGAGCTGAGTAGGCACGAATCAAACAGTCAGCAGGCATAATCATGGAACTCAGGTGTGAGGAATCATGCTGCTCAGCTGGCAATAATCAAGCAGCTGAGCAGGCAGGAATTACGCAGCACAGCTGGCAATTGTCAAGCAGATGACAGGCAGGAATCGTGCAGCTCAGCTGGCAATTGTCAAGCAGATGAGCAGACAGTAATCACGCAGCTCAGCAGGCCCTGATCACGTGACTGAGCATGCACTGTTCACGTGGCTGATCATACACTGATCACGACTGATCATGCACTGATCACGTGGCTGATCATGCACTGATCACGTGACTGATCATGCACTGATCACGTGACTGATCACACTGATCATGTGCTGATCATGCACTGATCACGTGGCTGATCATGCACTGATCACGTGATGATCATGCACTGATCACGTGGCATCATGCACTGATCACGTGGCTGATCATGCACTGATCACGTGGCTGATCATGCACTGATCACGTGGCTGATCATGCACTGATCACGTGGCTGATCATGCACTGATCACGTGACTGATCATGCACTGATCACGTGGCTATGGCGCACTGACTTCGCAAAATGATCATGCACTGATCACGTGGCTGATCATGCACTGATCACGTGACTGATCATGCACTGATCACGCTAACATGCACTGATCACGTGGCTGATCACACACTGATCACGTGACTATCATGCACTGATCACGTGCATCATGCACTGATCACGTGGCTGATCATACACTGATCATGCACTGATCACGTGGCTATCATGCACTGATCACGTGGCTGATCATGGAATGATCACGTGCAACCATATACTGGTCACGTGACTGATCATGCACTGATCACGTAATGATCATGCACTGATCACGTGACTGATCATGCACTGATCACGTGACTGATCATGCACTGATCACGTGGCTATCATGCACTGATCACGTGGCTGATCATGCAATGATCACGTAGCTACCATGTACTGGTCACGTGACTGATCATGCACTGATCACGTAATGATCATGCACTGATCACGTGGCTATCATGCACTGATCACGTGGCTGATCATGCATGATCACGCATGACTGACTGCACTGATCACGTGGGCTATCATGCACTGATCACGGCTGTCATGCACTGATCACGTGGATATCATGCACTGATCACGTGGCTGATCACACACTGATCACGTGACTGATCATGCACTGATCACGTGGCTATCATGCACTGATCACGTGCTGATCATGCAATGATCACGTAGCCATGCACTGATCACGTGACTGATCATGCACTGATCACGTGACTGATCATGCACTGATCACGTGGCTGATCATGCACTGATCACGTGGCTGATCATGCACTGATCACGTGGCTGATCATGCACTGATCACGTGGCTGATCATGCACTGATCACGTGGCTATCATGCACTGATCACGTGCTGATCATGCACTGATCACGTGGCTGATCATGCACTGATCACGTGGCTGATCATGCACTGATCACGTGACTGATCATGCACTGATCACGTGGTTGATCATGCACTGATCACGTGGCCATGCACTGATCACGTGGCTGATCATGCATGATCACTGACCATGCACTGGTCACATGACTGATCATGCACTGATCACGTGACTGATCATGCACTGATCACGTGGCTATCATGCACTACTCACGTGGCTGATCATGCAATGATCATGTAGCTACCATGTACAGGTCACGTGAATGATCATACACCCATCAGGTGACTGATCATGCACTGATCACGTGGCTATCATGCACTGATCACGTGACTGATCATGCACTGATCACGCCTATATCATGCACTGATCACATGACTGCATGCACTGATCACGTGGATGATCATACACTAATCATGTGACAGATCATGCACTGATCACGTGGCTGATCATGCACTGATACCGTGACTGAGCATGGACTGATCACATGACTATCATGTAGTGATCACGTGACTTAATGGCGCTGATCATGTGACTGATCATGCGCTGATCATGTTTGCTATCATACACTGATCATGTGCCTCTGGAGGCAATAAACAAAGAGCTGAGTAGGCACGAATCAAACAGTCAGCAGGCAATAATCATGGAACTCAGCTGTGAGGAATCATGCTGCTCAGCTGGCAATAATCAAGCAGCTGAGCAGGCAGGAATTACGCAGCACAGCTGGCAATTGTCAAGCAGATGACAGGCAGGAATCGTGCAGCTCAGCTGGCAATTGTCAAGCAGATGAGCAGACAGTAATCACGCAGCTCAGCAGGCCCTGATCACGTGACTGAGCATGCACTGTTCACGTGGCTGATCATACACTGATCACGTGATGATCATGCACTGATCACTTGGATATCATGCACTGATCACGTGGCTGATCATACACTGTTCACGTGTCTGACCATGCACTGATCACGTGGCTGATCATACACTGCTCACGTAACTGATCATGCACTGATCACGTGGCTATCATGCACTGATCACGTGGCTGAACATGCACTGTTCACGTGGCTGATCACACACCTGTCACGTGACATATCATGCACTGATCACGTGGCACTCATGCACTGATCACGTGGCTGATCATACTCTGCTCACGTAACTCATGCACACATCACGTGGCTATCATGCACTGCTCACGTGGCTCGCATGCGGAATGATCACGTAGCTACCATATACTGGTCACGTGACTGATCATGCACTGATCACGTAAATGATCATGCACTGTTCACGTGACTGATCATGTACTGATCACGTGACTGATCATGCACTGATCACGTGGCTATCATGCACTGCTCACGTGGCTGATCATGCAACGATCACGTAGCAACCATGTACTGGTCACGTGACTGATCATGCACTGATCACGTAATTGATCATGCACTGATCACGTGGCTCATCATGCACTGATCACGTGGCTGATCACACATGTATCACGTGACTGATCATGCACTGATCACGTGGCTCATGCACTGATCACGTGGCTGATCATGCACTGATCACATGGCTATCATGCACTGATCACGTGTGATCATGCACTGATCACGTGACTGATCATGCACTGATCACGTGGCTATCATGCACTGATCACGTGACTGATCATGCACTGATCACGTGACTGATCATGCACTGATCACGTGGCTGATCATGCACTGATCACGTGGCTGATCATGCACTGATCACGTGGCTGATCATGCACTGATCACGTGCTGATCATGCACTGATCACGGCTGATCATGCACTGATCACGTGACTGATCATGCACTGATCACGTGGCTGATCATGCACTGATCACGTGGCTGATCATGCACTGATCACGTGGCTGACATGCACTGATCACGTGACTGATCATGCACTGATCACGTGACTGATCATGCACTGATCACGTGGCTGATCATGCACTGATCACGTGGCTGATCATGCACTGATCACGTGACTGATCATGCACTGATCACGTGACTGATCATGCACTGATCATGGGTGGCTCCTGATGCACTGACTGATCACGTGGCTGATCATGCACTGATCACGTGGCTATCATGCACTGATCACGTGGCTGATCACACACGATCACATGACTGATCATGCACTGATCACGTGACATCATGCACTGATCACGTGGCTATCATGCACTGATCACGTGGCTGATCATGCAATGATCACGTAGCTACCATGCACTGATCACGTGACTGATCATGCACTGATCACGTGATTGATCATGCACTGATCACGTGGCTGATCATGCACTGATCACGTGGCTGATCATACACTGATCACGTGACTGATCATGCACTGATCACGTGACTGATCATGCACTGATCACGTGGCTATCATGCACTGATCACTTGCATCATGCACTGATCACGTGGCTGATCATGCACTGATCACGTGGCTGATCATGCACTGATCACGTGACTGATCATGCACTGATCACGTGGCTGATCATGCACTGATCACGTGGCTATCATGCACTGCTCACGTGGCTGATCATGCCATGATCACGCAGCTACCATGTACTGGTCACAGTGACTGATCATGCACTGATCACGTGACTGATCATGCACTGATCACGTGGCTATCATGCACTACTCACGTGGCTGATCATGCAATGATCACGTAGCTACCATGTACTGGTCACGTGAATGATCATGCACCCATCAGTGACTGATCATGCACTGATCACGTGGCTATCATGCACTGATCACGTGACTGATCATGCACTGATCATGCCTGATATGCACTGATCACATGACTGCCCATGCACTGATCACGTGGATGATCATACACTGATCATGTGACAGATCATGCACTGATCACGTGGCTGATCATGCACTGATACCGTGACTGAGCATGGACTGATCACATGACTATCATGTACTGATCACGTGACTTAATGGCACTGATCATGTGACTGATCATGCGCTGATCATGTTTGCTATCATACACTGATCGTGCCTCTGGAGGCAATAAACAGAGCTGAGTAGGCACGAATCAAACAGTCAGCAGGCATAATCATGGAACTCAGGTGTGAGGAATCATGCTGCTCAGCTGGCAATAATCAAGCAGCTGAGCAGGCAGGAATTACGCAGCACAGCTGGCAATTGTCACAGATGACAGGCAGGAATCGTGCAGCTCAGCTGGCAATTGTCAAGCAGATGAGCAGACAGTAATCACGCAGCTCAGCAGGCCCTGATCACGTGACTGAGCATGCACTGTCACGTGGCTGATCATACACTGATCACGTGATGATCATGCACTGATCACTTGGATATCATGCACTGATCACGTGGCTGATCATGCACTGTTCACGGCTATATCATGCACTGATCGGCATGACTGCCCGCGCACTGATCACGTGGATGATCATGCACTGATCACGTGGCTGATCATGCACTGATCACGTGGCTGATCATGCACTGATCACGTGACTGATCATGCACTGATCACGTGGTGATCATGCACTGATCACGTATATCATGCACTGATCACGTGGCTGATCATACACTGATCACGTGTCTGATCATGCACTGATCACGTGGCTGATCATACACTGATCACGAACTGATCATGCACTGATCACGTGGCTATCATGCACTGATCACGTGGCTGATCATGCACTGATCACGTGGCTGATCACACACTGTCACGTGACATATCATGCACTGATCACGTGCATCATGCACTGATCACGTGGCTGATCATACTCTGATCACGTAACATCATGCACATCACGTGGCTATCATGCACTGCTCACGTGGCTGTCATGGAATGATCACGTAGCAACCATATACTGGTCACGTGACTGATCATGCACTGATCACGTAAATGATCATGCACTGATCACGTGACTGATCGTACTGATCACGTGACTGATCATGCACTGATCACGTGGCTATCATGCACTGCTCACGTGGCTGATCATGCAACGATCACGTGAAAACTATATGATCACGTGACTGATCATGCACTGATCACGAATTGATCCTGCACTGATCACGTGGCTGATCATGCACTGATCATGGCTGATCACATGATCACGTGACTGATCATGCACTGATCACGTGGCTCATCATGCACTGATCACGTGGCTGTCATGCACTGATCACGTGGATATCATGCACTGATCACGCACTGATCATGCACGATCACATGACTGATCATGCACTGATCATGTGGCTATCATGCACTGATCACGGTGATCATCATGCACTGATCACGTGGCTGATCATGCAATGATCACGTAGCTACCATGTACTGGTCACGTGACTGATCATGCACTGATCACGAATTGATCATGCACTGATCATGGCTGATCATGCACTGATCACGTGGCTGATCATGCACTGATCACAATGATCATGCACTGATCACGTGACTGATCATGCACTGATCACGTGGCTATCATGCACTGATCATGACTGATCATGCACTGATCACGTGCTGATCATGCACTGATCACGTGGCTGATCATGCACTGATCATGTGATGATCATGCACTGATCACGTGCTCAATGCACTGATCATGGCTATCATGCACTGCTCATGGCTGATCATGCCATGATCGACAGCTACCATGTACTGGTCACAACACTGACATGCACTGATCACGTGACTGATCATGCACTGATCACGTGGCTATCTGGCAAAACCATCTGACTGCACATGGCAATGATCATGAGCTACCATGCATATAGTCACGTGAATGATCATACACCCATCAGGTGACTGATCATGCACTGATCACGTGGCTATCATGCACTGATCACGTGACTGATCATGCACTGTTCACGCCTATATCATGCACTGATCACACTGATCTGCATGCACTGATCACGGATGATCATACACTGATCTTGTGACAGATCATGCACTGATCACGTGGCTGATCATGCACTGATACCTGACTGAGCATGGACTGATCACACATCTATCATGTAGTGATCACGTGATCATGGCGCTGATCATGTGACTGATCATGCGCTGATCATGTTGCTATCATACACTGATCTGTGCCTCTGGAGGCAATAAACAAAGAGCTGAGTAGGCACAATCAAACAGTCAGCAGGCAATAATCATGGAACTCAGCTGTGAGGAATCATGCTGCTCAGCTGGCATAATCAAGCAGCTGAGCAGGCAGGAATTACGCAGCACAGCTGGCAATTGTCAAGCAGATGACAGGAATCGTGCAGCTGCTCAGCAATTGTCAAGCAGATGAGCAGACAGTAATCACGTGAGCTCAGCAGGCCTGATCACGTGACTGAGCATGCACTGATCACGTGGCTGATCATACACTGATCACGTGACTGATCATGCACTGATCACGTGGCTGATCATGCACTGATCACGTGGCTGATCATGCACTGATCACGTGGCTGATCATGCACTGATCACGTGGCTGATCATGCACTGATCACGTGGCTGATCATGCACTGATCACGTGATATATCATGCACTGATCACGTGGCATCATGCACTGATCACGTGGCTGATCATACACTGATCACGTAACTGATCATGCACTGATCACGTGGCTGATCATGCACTGATCACGTGGCTGATCATGCACTGATCACGGACATATCATGCACTGATCATGGGCTACTCAGAAATCACTGATCATGGGCTCACATGACATGCTCACGACTGACTGGCGCACTGATCACGGGCTACTGGCACTGATCACGTGTCTGAATCATGCACTGATCACGGGCTGATCATGCACTGATCACGGACTGATCATGCACTGATCACGTGGCTGATCATGCACTGATCACGTGGCTATCATGCACTGATCATGGCTGATCATGCACTGATCACGTAGCTACCATGCACTGATCACGTGACTGATCATGCACTGATCACGTGGCTGATCATGCACTGATCACGTGGCTGATCATGCACTGATCACGTGGCTGATCATGCACTGATCACGTAACTGATCATGCACTGATCACGTGACTGATCATGCACTGATCACGTGGCTATCATGCACTGATCACGTGGCTGATCATGCACTGATCACGTGACTGATCATGCACTGATCACGTGACTGATCATGCACTGATCACGTGACTGATCATGCACTGATCACGTGGCTGATCATGCACTGATCACGTGGCTGATCATGCACTGATCACGTGGCTATCATGCACTGATCACGTGATGATCATGCACTGATCACGTGACTGATCATGCACTGATCACGTGGCTGATCATGCACTGATCACGTGGCTATCATGCACTGATCACGTGGCTGATCATGCACTGATCACGTAGCTATCATGTACTGATCACGTGACTGATCATGCACTGATCACGTAATTGATCATGCACTGATCACGTGGCTGATCATGCACTGATCACGTGGCTGATCATGCACTGATCACGTAACTGATCATGCACTGATCACGTGACTGATCATGCACTGATCACGTGGCTATCATGCACTGATCACGTGGCTGATCATGCACTGATCACGTGCCTGATCATGCACTGATCACGTGGCTGATCATGCACTGATCACGTGACTGATCATGCACTGATCACGTGACTGATCATGCACTGATCACGTGGCTATCATGCACTGTCACGTGGCTGATCATGCATGATCACGCAGCTACCATGTACTGGTCACATGACTGATCATGCACTGATCACGTGACTGATCATGCACTGATCACGTGGCTATCATGCACTACTCACGTGGCTGATCATGCAATGATCATGTAGCTACCATGTACAATCACGTGAATGATCATACACCCATCAGGTGACTGATCATGCACTGATCACGTGGCTATCATGCACTGATCACGAGACTGATCATGCACTGATCACGTCTATATCATGCACTGATCACATGACTGCCCATGCACTGACACGTGGATGATCACACTAATCATGTGACAGATCATGCACTGATCACGTGGCTGATCATGCACTGATACCGTGACTGAGCATGGACTGATCACATGACTATCATGTAGTGATCACGTGACTTAATGGCGCTGATCATGTGACTGATCATGCGCTGATCATGTTTGCTATCATACACTGATCATGTGCCTCTGGAGGCAATAAACAAAGAGCTGAGTAGGCACGAATCAAACAGTCAGCAGGCAATAATCATGGAACTCAGCTGTGAGGAATCATGCTGCTCAGCTGGCAATAATCAAGCAGCTGAGCAGGCAGGAATTACGCAGCACAGCTGGCAATTGTCAAGCAGATGACAGGCAGGAATCGTGCAGCTCAGCTGGCAATTGTCAAGCAGATGAGCAGACAGTAATCACGCAGCTCAGCAGGCCCTGATCACGTGACTGAGCATGCACTGTTCACGTGGCTGATCATGCACTGATCACGTGATGATCATGCACTGATCACTTGGATATCATGCACTGATCACGTGGCTGATCACACTGATCACGTGTCTGACCATGCACTGATCACGTGGCTGATCATGCACTGATCACGTAACTGATCATGCACTGATCACGTGGCTATCATGCACTGATCACGTGGCTGAACATGCACTGATCACGTGGCTGATCACACACTGTCACGTGACATATCATGCACTGATCACGTGGCATCATGCACTGATCACGTGGCTGATCATACACTGATCACGTAACTCATGCACTCATCACGTGGCTATCATGCACTGATCACGTGGCTGTCATGCAATGATCACGTAGCTACCATATACTGGTCACGTGACTGATCATGCACTGATCACGTAAATGATCATGCACTGATCACGTGACTGATCATGCACTGATCACGTGACTGATCATGCACTGATCACGTGGCTATCATGCACTGCTCACGTGGCTGATCATGCACTGATCACGTAGCTGACCATGTACTGGTCACGTGACTGATCATGCACTGATCACGTGACTGATCATGCACTGATCACGTGGCTATCATGCACTGATCACGTGGCTGATCATGCAATGATCACGTGGCTATCATGCACTGATCACGTGGCTGATCATACACTGATCAGGTGACTGATCATGCACTGATCACGTGGCTATCATGCACTGATCACGTGACTGATCATGCACTGATCACGTCTATATCATGCACTGATCACATGACTGCCCATGCACTGATCACGTGGATGATCATACACTAATCATGTGACAGATCATGCACTGATCACGTGGCTGATCATGCACTGATACCGTGATGAGCATGGACTGATCACATGACTATCATGTAGTGATCACGTGACTTAATGGCACTGATCATGTGACTGATCATGCACTGATCATGTTTGCTATCATACACTGATCATGTGCCTCTGGAGGTAAACAAAGAGCTGAGTAGGCATGAATCAAACAGTCAGCAGGCAATAACGGAACACAGGTGTGAGGAATCATGCTGCTCAGCTGGCAATGATCAAGCAGCTGAGCAGGCAGGAATCACGCAGCCTAGCTGGCACTGTCAAGCAGATGAGCAGACAGTAATCACGCAGCTCAGCAGGCCCTGATCACGTGACTGAGCATGCACTGATCACGTGGCTGATCATGCACTGATCACGTGACTGATCATGCACTGATCACGTGGCTGATCATGCACTGATCACGAACTGATCATGCACTGATCACGTGGCTGATCATGCACTGATCACGTGGCTGATCATGCACTGTTCACGTGGCTGATCACACACTGATCACGTGACTATCATGCACTGATCACGTGGCATCATGCACTGATCACGTGGCTGATCATACACTGATCACGTGACTCATGCACTGATCACGTGGCTATCATGCACTGATCACGTGGCTGCATGGAATGATCACGAAGATCCATATACTGGTCACGTGATGATCATGCACTGATCACGTGGCTGATCATGCACTGATCACGGACTGATCATGCACTGATCACGTGACTGATCATGCACTGATCACGTGGCTATCATGCACTGATCACGTGGCTGATCATGCACTGATCACGTGCAACCATGCACTGGTCACGTGACTGATCATGCACTGATCACGCACTGATCATGCACTGATCACGTGGCTGATCATGCACTGATCACGTGGCTGATCACACATGATCACGTGACTGATCATGCACTGATCACGTGGCTATCATGCACTGATCACGTGGCTGATCATGCACTGATCACGTGGCTATCATGCACTGATCACGTGGCTGATCACACACTGATCACGTGACTGATCATGCACTGATCACGTGGCTATCATGCACTGATCACGTGGCTATCATGCACTGATCACGTGGCTGATCATGCACTGATCACGTAGCTATCATGCACTGATCACGTGACTGATCATGCACTGATCACGTAATTGATCATGCACTGATCACGTGGCTGATCATGCACTGATCACGTGGCTGATCATGCACTGATCACGTGACTGATCATGCACTGATCACGTGACTGATCATGCACTGATCACGTGGCTATCATGCACTGATCACGTGGCTGATCATGCACTGATCACGTGGCTGATCATGCACTGATCACGGCTGATCATGCACTGATCACGTGACTGATCATGCACTGATCACGTCTGATCATGCACTGATCACGTGGCATCATGCACTGCTACGTGGCTGATCATGCATGATCACGCAGCTACCATGTACTGGTCACATGACTGATCATGCACTGATCACGTGACTGATCATGCAGTGATCACGTGGCTATCATGCACTACTCACGTGGCTGATCATGCAATGATCATGTAGCTACCATGTACCGGTCAGGTGACTGATCATCCACCCATCAGGTGACTGATCATGCACTGATCACGTGGCTGATCATACACTGATCACGAGACTGATCATGCACTAATCACGTCTATATCATGCACTGATCACATGACTGCCCATGCACTGATCACCCGGATGATCATACACTAATCATGTGACAGATCATGCACTGATCACGTGGCTGATCATGCACTGATACCGTGACTGAGCATGGACTGATCACATGACTATCATGTAGTGATCACGTGACTTAATGGCGCTGATCATGTGACTGATCATGCGCTGATCATGTTTGCTATCATACACTGATCATGTGCCTCTGGAGGCAATAAACAAAGAGCTGAGTAGGCACGAATCAAACAGTCAGCAGGCAATAATCATGGAACTCAGCTGTGAGGAATCATGCTGCTCAGCTGGCAATAATCAAGCAGCTGAGCAGGCAGGAATTACGCAGCACAGCTGGCAATTGTCAAGCAGATGACAGGCAGGAATCGTGCAGCTCAGCTGGCAATTGTCAAGCAGATGAGCAGACAGTAATCACGCAGCTCAGCAGGCCCAGATCACGTGACTGAGCATGCACTGTTCACGTGGCTGATCATACACTGATCACGTGATGATCATGCACTGATCACTTGGATATCATGCACTGATCACGTGGCTGATCATACACTGTTCACGTGTCTGACCATGCACTGATCACGTGGCTGATCATACACTGCTCACGTAACTGATCATGCACTGATCACGTGGCTATCATGCACTGATCACGTGGCTGAACATGCACTGTTCACGTGGCTGATCACACACCTGTCACGTGACATATCATGCACTGATCACGTGGCACTCATGCACTGATCACGTGGCTGATCATACTCTGCTCACGTAACTCATGCACACATCACGTGGCTATCATGCACTGCTCACGTGGCTCGTCATGGAATGATCACGTAGCTACCATATACTGGTCACGTGACTGATCATGCAGATCACGTAAATGATCATGCACTGTTCACGTGACTGATCATGTACTGATCACGTGACTGATCATGCACTGATCACGTGGCTATCATGCACTGCTCACGTGGCTGATCATGCAACGATCACGTAGCAATCATGTACTGGTCACGTGACTGATCATGCACTGATCACGTAATTGATCATGCACTGATCACGTGGCTCATCATGCACTGATCACGTGGCTGATCACACATGTATCACGTGACTGATCATGCACTGATCACGTGGCTATCATGCACTGATCACGTGGCTGTCATGCACTGATCACGTGGATATCATGCACTGATCACGTGGCTGATCACACACTATCACATGACTGATCATGCACTGATCACGTGACTATCATGCACTGATCACGGCTATCATGCACTGATCACGTGGCTGATCATGCAATGATCACGAAGTACCATGTACTGGTCACGTGACTGATCATGCACTGATCACGCAATTGATCATGCACTGATCATGTGGCTGATCATGCACTGATCACGTGGCTGATCATGCACTGATCACGTGACTGATCATGCACTGATCACGTGATGATCATGCACTGATCACGTGGCTATCATGCACTGATCACGTGGCTGATCATACACTGATCACGTGCCTGATCATGCACTGATCACGTGGCTGATCATGCACTGATCACGTGACTGATCATGCACTGATCACGTGTCTGATCATGCACTGATCACGTGGCTATCATGCACTGATCACGTGGCTGATCATGCCATGATCACGCAGCTACCATGTACTGGTCACATGACTGATCATGCACTGATCACGTGACTGATCATGCACTGATCACGCTACTGCGAACTACTCACGTGGCTGATCATGCAATGATCATGTAGCTACCATGTACAGGTCACGTGAATGATCATACACCCATCAGGTGACTGATCATGCACTGATCACGTGGCTATCATGCACTGATCACGTGACTGATCATGCACTGATCACGTCTATATCATGCACTGATCACATGACTGCCCATGCACTGATCACGTGGATGATCATACACTGATCTTGTGACAGATCATGCACTGATCACGTGGCTGATCATGCACTGATACCGTGACTGAGCATGGACTGATCACATGACTATCATGTAGTGATCACGTGACTTAATGGCGCTGATCATGTGACTGATCATGCGCTGATCATGTTTGCTATCATACACTGATCATGTGCCTCTGGAGGCAATAAACAAAGAGCTGAGTAGGCACGAATCAAACAGTCAGCAGGCAATAATCATGGAACTCAGGTGAGGAATCATGCTGCTCAGCTGGCAATAATCAAGCAGCTGAGCAGGCAGGAATTATGCAGCACAGCTGGCAATTGTCAAGCAGATGACAGGCAGGAATCAGCAGCTCAGCTGGCAATTGTCAAGCAGATGAGCAGACAGTAATCACGCAGCTCAGCAGGCCCTGATCACGTGACTGAGCATGCACTGTTCACGTGGCTGATCATACACTGATCACGTGATGATCATGCACTGATCACGTGGATATCATGCACTGATCACGTGGCTGATCATGCACTGATCACGTGTCTGATCATGCACTGATCACGTGGCTGATCATGCACTGATCACGTGACTGATCATGCACTGATCACGTGGCTATCATGCACTGATCACGTGACTGATCATGCACTGATCACGGCTGATCACACACTGATCACGTGACTATCATGCACTGATCACGTGGCATCATGCACTGATCACGGCTGATCATGCACTGATCACGTGACTCATGCACTGATCACGTGCTGATCATGCACTGATCACGTGGCTCATGCACTGATCACGACTGATCATACACTGGTCACGTGACTGATCATGCACTGATCACGAATGATCATGCACTGATCACGTGATGATCATGTACTGATCACGTGACTGATCATGCACTGATCACGTGGCTATCATGCACTGCTCACGTGGCTGATCATGCAACGATCACGTAGCAACCATGTACTGGTCACGTGACTGATCATGCACTGATCACGTAATTGATCATGCACTGATCACGTGGCTCATCATGCACTGATCACGTGGCTGATCACACATGATCACGTGACTGATCATGCACTGATCACGTGGCTATCATGCACTGATCACGTGGCTGTCATGCACTGATCACGTGGATATCATGCACTGATCACGTGGCTGATCACACACGATCACATGACTGATCATGCACTGATCACGTGGCTATCATGCACTGATCACGTGGCTATCATGCACTGATCATGGCTGATCATGCAATGTTCACGTAGCTATCATGTACTGATCACGTGACTGATCATGCACTGATCACGTAATTGATCATGCACTGATCACGTGGCTGATCATGCACTGATCACGTGGCTGATCATGCACTGATCACGTGACTGATCATGCACTGATCACGTGACTGATCATGCACTGTTCACGGCTATCATACACTGATCACGTGACTGATCATGCACTGATCACGTGCCTGATCATGCACTGATCACGTGGCTGATCATGCACTGATCACGTGACTGATCATGCACTGATCACGTGGCTATCATGCACTGATCACGTGGCTGATCATGCACTGATCACGCAGCTATCATGCACTGATCACGTGACTGATCATGCACTGATCACGTGACTGATCATGCACTGATCACGTGACTGATCATGCACTGATCACGTGGCTGATCATACACTGATCACGTGACTGATCATGCACTGATCACGTGGCTGATCATGCACTGTCATGCGTGACTGATCATGCACTGATCACGCACTGATCATGCACTGATCACGTGGCTGATCATGCACTGATCACGTGGCTGATCACACATGATCACGTGACTGATCATGCACTGATCACGTGGCTGATCATGCACTGATCACGTGGCTGATCATGCACTGATCACGTGGCTATCATGCACTGATCACGTGGCTGATCATACACTGATCACGTGACTGATCATGCACTGATCACGTGGCTATCATGCACTGATCACGTGGCTATCATGCACTGATCACGTGGCTGATCACACTGATCATGTGAGCGATCATGCACTGTCACGTGACTGATCATGCACTGATCACGAACTGATCATGCACTGATCACGTGGCTGATCATGCACTGATCACGTGGCTGATCATGCACTGATCACGTGGCTATCATGCACTGATCACGTGGCTGATCATGCACTGATCAATGGTACTCATGCACTGATCACGTGACTGATCATGCACTGATCACGTGACTGATCATGCAATGATCACGTGGCTGATCATGCACTGATCACGTGGCTGATCATGCACTGATCACGTGACTGATCATGCACTGATCACGTGACTGATCATGCACTGATCACGTGGCTATCATGCACTGATCACGTGGCTGATCATACATGATCACGTGACTGATCATGCACTGATCACGTGGTATCATGCACTGATCACGGCTGATCATGCACTGATCACGGATGATCATGCACTGATCACGTGGCTGATCATACATTGATTACGTGACTGATCATGCACTGATCATGTGGCTGATCATGCACTGATCACGTGGCTATCATGCACTGATCACGTGGCTGATCATGCACTGATCACGTGGCTACATGCACTGATCATGGACTGATCATGCACTGATCACGCATGATCATGCAATGATCACGTGGCTGATCATGCACTGATTACGTGACATCATGCACTGATCACGTGGCTATCATGCACTGATCACGTGGCTGATCATGCACTGATCACGTGGCTACCATGCACTGATCACGTGACTGATCATGCACTGATCACGTAGTTGATCATGCACTGATCACGTGACTGATCATGCACTGATCACGTGGCTGATCATGCACTGATCACGTGACTGATCATGCACTGATCACGTGACTGATCATGCACTGATCACGTGGCTATCATGCACTGATCACTTGGCTGACATACACCACACGTGGCTGATCACACTGATCACGTGGCTGATCATGCACTGATCACGTGACTGATCATGCACTGATCACGTGACTGATCATGCACTGATCACGTGGCTATCATGCACTGCTCACGTGGCTGATCATGCCATGATCACGCAGCTACCATGTACTGGTCACATGACTGATCATGCACTGATCACGTGACTGATCATGCACTGATCACGTGGCTATCATGCACTATCACGTGGCTGATCATGCAATGATCATGTAGCTACCATGTACAGGTCACGTGAATGATCATACACCCATCAGGTGACTGATCATGCACTGATCACGGCTATCATGCACTGATCACGAGACTGATCATGCACTGATCACGTCTATATCATGCACTGATCACATGACTGCCCGCACTGATCACGTGGATGATCATGCACTGATCACGTGGCTGATCATGCACTGATCACGTGGCTGATCATGCACTGATCACCGTGACTGAGCATGGACTGATCACATGACTATCATGTAGTGATCACGTGACTTAATGGCACTGATCATGTGACTGATCATGCACTGATCATGTTTGCTATCATGCACTGATCATGTGCCTCTGGAGGCAATAAACAAAGAGCTGAGTAGGCACGAATCATACAGTCAGCAGGCAATAATCATGGAACTCAGGTGTGAGGAATCATGCTGCTCAGCTGGCTAATCAAGCACTGAGCAGGCAGGAACACGCAGCACAGCTGATAATTGTCAAGCAGATGACAGGCAGGAATCGTGCAGCTCAGCTGGCAATTGTCAAGCAGATGAGCAGACGGTAATCACGCAGCTCAGCAGGCCCTGATCACGTGACTGAGCATGCACTGATCACGTGGCTGATCATACACTGCTCACGTGATGATCATGCACTGATCACGTGGTCATCATGCACTGATCACGTGGCTGATCATACACTGATCACGTGACTGATCATGCACTGATCACGTGGCTGATCATGCACTGATCACGGACTGATCATGCACTGATCACGTGCCTGATCATGCACTGATCACGTGACTGAACATGCACTGACACGTGGCTGATCATGAACTGATCACGTGGCTGATCATGCACTGATCACGTGGCTGATCATGCACTGATACCGTGACTGATCATGGACTGATCACATGACTATCATGTAGTGATCACGTGACTTAATGGCACTGATCATGTGACTGATCATGCACTGATCATGTTTGCTATCATATACTGATCATGTGCCTCTGGAGGCAATAAACAATGAGCTGAGTAGGCACGAATCATACAGTCAGCAGGCAATAATCATGGAACTCAGCTGTGAGGAATCATGCTGCTCAGCTGGCAATAATCAAGCAGCTGAGCAGGCAGGAATTACGCAGCACAGCTGATAATTGTCACAGATGACAGGCAGGAATCGTGCAGCTCAGCTGGCAATTGTCACAGATGAGCAGACAGTAATCACGCAGCTGAGCATGCCCTGATCACGTGACTGAGCATGCACTGTTCACGTGGCTGATCATACACTGATCACGTGATGATCATGCACTGATCACTTGGATATCATGCACTGATCACGTGGCTGATCATACACTGTTCACGTGTCTGACCATGCACTGATCACGTGGCTGATCATACACTGCTCACGTAACTGATCATGCACTGATCACGTGGCTATCATGCACTGATCACGTGGCTGAACATGCACTGTTCACGTGGCTGATCACACACCTGTCACGTGACATATCATGCACTGATCACGTGGCACTCATGCACTGATCACGTGGCTGATCATACTCTGCTCACGTAACTCATCATGCACACATCACGTGGCTATCATGCACTGCTCACGTGGCTCGTCATGGAATGATCACGTAGCTACCATATACTGGTCACGTGACTGATCATGCACTGATCACGTAAATGATCATGCACTGTTCACGTGACTGATCATGTACTGATCACGTGACTGATCATGCACTGATCACGTGGCTATCATGCTCTGCTCACGTGGCTGATCATGCACGATCACGTAGCAACCATGTACTGGTCACGTGACTGATCATGCACTGATCACGTAATTGATCCTGCACTGATCACGTGGCTCATCATGCACTGATCACGTGGCTGATCACACATGTATCACGTGACTGATCATGCACTGATCACGTGGCTCTCATGCACTGATCACGTGGCTATCATGCACTGATCACGTGGATATCATGCACTGATCACGTGGCTGATCACACACGTATCACATGACTGATCATGCACTGATCACGTGGCTATCATGCACTGATCACGTGGCTATCATGCACTGATCACGTGGCTGATCATGCAATGATCACGTAGCTACCATGTACTGGTCACGTGACTGATCATGCACTGATCACGAACTGATCATGCACTGATCACGTGGCTATCATGCACTGATCACGTGGCTGATCATGCACTGATCATGTAGCTACCATGTACTGGTCAGTGACTGATCATACACTGATCACGTGACTGATCATGCACTGATCACGTGGCTATCATGCACTGATCACGTGGCTGATCATGCACTGATCACGTGCCTGATCATGCACTGATCACGTGACTGATCATGCACTGATCACGTTGTATCATGCACTGATCACGTGGCTGATCATGCACTGATCACGTGGCTGATCATGCACTGATCACGTGACTGATCATGCACTGATCACGTGACTGATCATGCACTGATCACGTGGCTATCATGCACTACTCACGTGGCTGATCATGCAATGATCATGTAGCTACCATGTACAGGTCACGTGAATGATCATACACCCATCAGGTGACTGATCATGCACTGATCACGTGGCTATCATGCACTGATCACGTGACTGATCATGCACTGATCACGTCTATATCATGCACTGATCACGTGACTTCATGCACTGATCACGTGGATGATCATACACTAATCATGTGACAGATCATGCACTGATCACGTGGCTGATCATGCACTGATACCGTGACTGAGCATGGACTGATCACATGACTATCATGTAGTGATCACGTGACTTAATGGCGCTGATCATGTGACTGATCATGCGCTGATCATGTTTGCTATCATACACTGATCATGTGCCTCTGGAGGCAATAAACAAAGAGCTGAGTAGGCACGAATCAAACAGTCAGCAGGCAATAATCATGGAACTCAGGTGTGAGGAATCATGCTGCTCAGCTGGCAATAATCAAGCAGCTGAGCAGGCAGGAATTACGCAGCACAGCTGGCAATTGTCAAGCAGATGACAGGCAGGAATCGTGCAGCTCAGCTGGCAATTGTCAAGCAGATGAGCAGACAGTAATCACGCAGCTCAGCAGGCCCAGATCACGTGACTGAGCATGCACTGTTCACGTGGCTGATCATACACTGATCACGTAACTGATCATGCACTGATCACGTGGCTATCATGCACTGATCACGTGGCTGATCATACACTGTTCACGTGTCTGACCATGCACTGATCACGTGTCTGATCATACACTGCTCACGTAACTGATCATGCACTGATCACGTGGCTGATCATACACTGATCAGTTGGCTGATCATGCACTTTTCACTGGCTGATCATACACTGATCACGTGACTGATCATGCACTGATCATCTGGCTATCATGCACTCATTAACTGGCTATCATGCACTGATCACGTGGTTGATCATACACTGATCACGTGACTGATCATGCACTGATCACGTCTATATCATGCACTGATCACATGACTGATCATGCACTGATCACCCGGATGATCATACACTGATCATGTGACTGATCATGCACTGATCACGTGGCTATCATGCACTGCTCACGTGGCTGATCATGCAATGATCACGTAGCTACCATGTACTGTCACGTGACTGATCATGCACTGATCACGTGGCTGATCATGCACTGATCACGTGACTTATCATGCACTGTTCACGTGAGTGATCATGCACTGATCACGTGACTGATCATGCACTGATCACGTGGCTATCATGCACTACTCACGTGGCTGATCATGCAATGATCATGTAGCTACCATGTACCGGTCAGTGACTGATCATACACCCATCAGGTGACGGATCATGCACTGATCACGTGGCTGATCATACACTGATCACCTGCCTGGTCATGCACAGATCACGTGACAAATCATGCACTGATCACATAGCTATCATGAACTGATCACCTGGCTGATCATGCACTGATCACGTGGCTGATCATGCACTGATACCGTGACTGAGCATGGACTGATCACATGACTATCATGTAGTGATCACGTGACTTAATGGCGCTGATCATGTGACTGATCATGCGCTGATCATGTTTGCTATCATACACTGATCATGTGCCTCTGGAGGCAATAAACAAAGAGCTGAGTAGGCACGAATCAAACAGTCAGCAGGCAATAATCATGGAACTCAGGTGTGAGGAATCATGCTGCTCAGCTGGCAATAATCAAGCAGCTGAGCAGGCAGGAATTACGCAGCACAGCTGATAATTGTCAAGCAGATGACAGGCAGGAATCGTGCAGCTCAGCTGGCAATTGTCAAGCAGATGAGCAGACGGTAATCACGCAGCTCAGCAGGCCCAGATCACGTGACTGAGCATGCACTGTTCACGTGGCTGATCATACACTGATCACGTGACTGATCATGCACTGATCACGTGGCTATCATGCACTGATCACGTGGCTGATCATACACTGTTCACGTGTCTGACCATGCACTGATCACGTGGCTGATCATACACTGCTCACGTAACTGATCATGCACTGATCACGTGGCTGATCATGCACTGATCAGTGGCTGATCATGCACTGATCACGTGGCTGATCATACACTGATCACGTGACTGATCATGCACTGATCACTGGCTATCATGCACTCATTAACTGGCTATCATGCACTGATCACGTGGCTGATCATGCACTGATCACGTGACTGATCATGCACTGATCACGTCTATATCATGCACTGATCACATGACTGATCATGCACTGATCACCCGATGATCATACACTGATCATGTGACTGATCATGCACTGATCACGTGGCTATCATGCACTGCTCACGTGCTGATCATGCAATGATCACGTAGCTACCATGTACTGGTCACGTGAGTGATCATGCACTGATCACGTAATTGATCATGCACTGATCACGTGACTTATCATGCACTGATCACGTGAGTGATCATGCACTGATCACGTGACTGATCATGCACTGATCACGTGGCTATCATGCACTGCTCACGTGGCTGATCATGCACTGATCACGTAGCTACCATGTACTGGTCACGTGACTGATCATGCACTGATCACGTAACTGATCATGCACTGATCACGTGGCTGATCATGCACTGATCACGTGGCTGATCATGCACTGATCACGTGACTGATCATGCACTGATCACGTGACTGATCATGCACTGATCACCTGCCTGATCATGCACAGATCACGTGACAAATCATGAACTGATCACATAGCTATCATGAACTGATCACGTGGCTGATCATGCACTGATCACGTGGCTGATCATGCACTGATACCGTGACTGAGCATGGACTGATCACATGACTATCATGTAGTGATCACGTGACTTAATGGCGCTGATCATGTGACTGATCATGCACTGATCATGTTTGCTATCATACACTGATCATGTGCCTCTGGAGGCAATAAACAAAGAGCTGAGTAGGCACGAATCATACAGTCAGCAGGCAATAATCATGGAACTCAGCTGTGAGGAATCATGCTGCTCAGCTGGCAATAATCAAGCAGCTGAGCAGGCAGGAATTACGCAGCACAGCTGTCAATTGTCAAGCAGATGACAGGCAGGAATCGTGCAGCTCAGCTGGCAATTGTCAAGCAGATGAGCAGACAGTAATCACGCAGCTCAGCAGGCCCTGATCACGTGACTGAGCATGCACTGTTCACGTGGCTGATCATACACTGATCACGTGATGATCATGCACTGATCACTTGGATATCATGCACTGATCACGTGGCTGATCATACACTGTTCACGTGTCTGACCATGCACTGATCACGTGGCTGATCATACACTGCTCACGTAACTGATCATGCACTGATCACGTGGCTATCATGCACTGATCACGTGGCTGAACATGCACTGTTCACGTGGCTGATCACACACCTGTCACGTGACATATCATGCACTGATCACGTGGCACTCATGCACTGATCACGTGGCTGATCATACTCTGCTCACGTAACTCATCATGCACACATCACGTGGCTATCATGCACTGCTCACGTGGCTCGTCATGGAATGATCACATAGCTACCATATACTGGTCACGTGACTGATCATGCACAGATCACGTAAATGATCATGCACTGTTCACGTGACTGATCATGTACTGATCACGTGACTGATCATGCACTGATCACGTGGCTATCATGCTCTGCTCACGTGGCTGATCATGCAACGATCACGTAGCAACCATGTACTGGTCACGTGACTGATCATGCACTGATCACGTAATTGATCATGCACTGATCACGTGGCTCATCATGCACTGATCACGTGGCTGATCACACATGTATCACGTGACTGATCATGCACTGATCACGTGGCTATCATGCACTGATCACGTGGCTATCATGCACTGATCACGTGGCTGATCACACACTGATCACATGACTGATCATGCACTGATCACGTGGCTATCATGCACTGATCACGTGGCTATCATGCACTGATCACGTGGCTGATCATGCAATGATCACGTAGCTACCATGCACTGGTCACGTGACTGATCATGCACTGATCACGTAACTGATCATGCACTGATCACGTGACTGATCATGCACTGATCACGTGACTGATCATGCACTGATCACGTGACTGATCATGCACTGATCACGTGGCTATCATGCACTGATCACGTGGCTGATCATGCACTGATCACGTAGCTACCATGCACTGGTCACGTGACTGATCATGCACTGATCACGTGATTGATCATGCACTGATCACGTGGCTGATCATGCACTGATCACGTGGCTGATCATGCACTGATCACGTGACTGATCATGCACTGATCACGTGACTGATCATGCACTGATCACGTGGCTATCATGCACTGATCACGTGGCTGATCATGCACTGATCACGTGACTGATCATGCACTGATCACATGACTGATCATGCACTGATCACGTGGCTATCATGCACTGATCACGTGGCTGATCATGCAATGATCATGTAGCTATCATGTACTGGTCAGTGACTGATCATGCACTGATCACGTGACTGATCATGCACTGATCACGTGGCTATCATGCACTGATCACGTGGCTGATCATGCACTGATCACGTGACTGATCATGCACTGATCACGTGACTGATCATGCACTGATCACGTGGCTATCATGCACTGATCACGTGGCTGATCATGCACTGATCACGTGGCTGATCATGCACTGATCACGTGACTGATCATGCACTGATCACGTGACTGATCATGCACTGATCACGTGGCTATCATGCACTACTCACGTGGCTGATCATGCAATGATCATGTAGCTACCATGTACTGGTCACGTGACTGATCATACACTGATCAGGTGACTGATCATGCACTGATCACGTGGCTATCATGCACTGATCACGTGACTGATCATGCACTGATCACGTCTATATCATGCACTGATCACATGACTGATCATGCACTGATCACGTGGCTGATCATGCACTGATCACGTGGCTGATCATGCACTGATACGTGACTGAGCATGCACTGATCACATGACTATCATGCACTGATCACGTGGCTGATCATGCACTGATCAGGTGACTTATCGTGCACTGATCATCTTTGCTATCATACACTGATCATGTGCCTCTGGAGGCAATAAACAAAGAGCTGAGTAGGCACGAATTATACAGTCAGCAGGCAATAATCATGGAACTCAGCTGTGAGGAATCATGCTGCTCAGCTGGCAATAATCAAGCAGCTGAGCAGGCAGGAATTACCCAGCACAGCTGATAATTGTCAAGCAGATGACAGGCAGGAATCATGCAGCTCAGCTGGCAATTGTCAAGCAGATGAGCAGACGGTAATCACGCAGCTCAGCAGGCACTGATCACGTGACTGATCATGCACTGATCACGTGGCTGATCATACACTGATCACGTGGCTGATCATGCACTGATCACGTGGCTATCATGCACTGATCACGTGGCTGATCATACACTGATCACGTGACTGATCATGCACTGATCACGTGGCTGATCATGCACTGATCACGTGACTGATCATGCACTGATCACCTGCCTGATCATGCACTGATCACGTGACAAATCATGCACTGATCACGTAGCTATCATGAACTGATCACGTGGCTGATCATGCACTGATCACGTGGCTGATCATGCACTGATACCGTGACTGAGCATGGACTGATCACATGACTATCATGTAGTGATCACGTGACTTAATGGCTCTGATCATGTGACTGATCATGCACTGATCATGTTTGCTATCATACACTGATCATGTGCCTCTGGAGGCAATAAACAAAGAGCTGAGTAGGCACGAATCATACAGTCAGCAGGCAATAATCATGGAACTCAGCTGTGAGGAATCATGCTGCTCAGCTGGCAATAATCAAGCAGCTGAGCAGGCAGGAATTACGCAGCACAGCTGTCAATTGTCAAGCAGATGACAGGCAGGAATCGTGCAGCTCAGCTGGCAATTGTCAAGCAGATGAGCAGACAGTAATCACGCAGCTCAGCAGGCCCTGATCACGTGACTGAGCATGCACTGTTCACGTGGCTGATCATACACTGATCACGTGATGATCATGCACTGATCACTTGGATATCATGCACTGATCACGTGGCTGATCATACACTGTTCACGTGTCTGACCATGCACTGATCACGTGGCTGATCATACACTGCTCACGTAACTGATCATGCACTGATCACGTGGCTATCATGCACTGATCACGTGGCTGAACATGCACTGTTCACGTGGCTGATCACACACCTGTCACGTGACATATCATGCACTGATCACGTGGCACTCATGCACTGATCACGTGGCTGATCATACTCTGCTCACGTAACTCATCATGCACACATCACGTGGCTATCATGCACTGCTCACGTGGCTCGTCATGGAATGATCACATAGCTACCATATACTGGTCACGTGACTGATCATGCACAGATCACGTAAATGATCATGCACTGTTCACGTGACTGATCATGTACTGATCACGTGACTGATCATGCACTGATCACGTGGCTATCATGCACTGCTCACGTGGCTGATCATGCAACGATCACGTAGCAACCATGTACTGGTCACGTGACTGATCATGCACTGATCACGTAATTGATCTGCACTGATCACGTGGCTCATCATGCACTGATCACGTGGCTGATCACACATGTATCACGTGACTGATCATGCACTGATCACGTGGCTCTCATGCACTGATCACGTGGCTATCATGCACTGATCACGTGGATATCATGCACTGATCACGTGGCTGATCACACACGTATCACATGACTGATCATGCACTGATCACGTGGCTATCATGCACTGATCACGTGGCTATCATGCACTGATCACGTGGCTGATCATGCAATGATCACGTAGCTACCATGTACTGGTCACGTGACTGATCATGCACTGATCACGTGACTGATCATGCACTGATCACGTGGCTATCATGCACTGATCACGTGGCTGATCATGCACTGATCATGTAGCTACCATGTACTGATCACGTGACTGATCATACACTGATCACGTGACTGATCATGCACTGATCACGTGGCTATCATGCACTGATCACGTGGCTGATCATGCACTGATCACGTGACTGATCATGCACTGATCACGTGACTGATCATGCACTGATCACGTGGCTATCATGCACTGATCACGTGGCTGATCATGCACTGATCACGTGGCTGATCATGCACTGATCACGTGACTGATCATGCACTGATCACGTGACTGATCATGCACTGATCACGTGGCTATCATGCACTACTCACGTGGCTGATCATGCAATGATCATGTAGCTACCATGTACAGGTCACGTGACTGATCATACACCCATCAGGTGACTGATCATGCACTGATCACGTGGCTATCATGCACTGATCACGTGACTGATCATGCACTGATCACGTCTATATCATGCACTGATCACATGACTGCCCATGCACTGATCACGTGGATGATCATACACTAATCATGTGACAGATCATGCACTGATCACGTGGCTGATCATGCACTGATACCTTGACTGAGCATGGACTGATCACATGACTATCATGTAGTGATCACGTGACTTAATGGCGCTGATCATGTGACTGATCATGCGCTGATCATGTTTGCTATCATACACTGATCATGTGCCTCTGGAGGCAATAAACAAAGAGCTGAGTAGGCACGAATCAAACAGTCAGCAGGCAATAATCATGGAACTCAGGTGTGAGGAATCATGCTGCTCAGCTGGCAATAATCAAGCAGCTGAGCAGGCAGGAATTACGCAGCACAGCTGGCAATTGTCAAGCAGATGACAGGCAGGAATCGTGCAGCTCAGCTGGCAATTGTCAAGCAGATGAGCAGACGGTAATCACGCAGCTCAGCAGGCCCAGATCACGTGACTGAGCATGCACTGTTCACGTGGCTGATCATACACTGATCACGTAACTGATCATGCACTGATCACGTGGCTATCATGCACTGATCACGTGGCTGATCATACACTGTTCACGTGTCTGACCATGCACTGATCACGTGGCTGATCATACACTGCTCACGTAACTGATCATGCACTGATCACGTGGCTGATCATACACTGATCACGTGGCTATCATGCACTGATCACGTGGCTGATCATGCACTGATCACGTGACTGATCATGCACTGATCATCTGGCTATCATGCACTCATTAACTGGCTATCATGCACTGATCACGTGGCTGATCATGCACTGATCACGTGACTGATCATGCACTGATCACGTCTATATCATGCACTGATCACATGACTGCCCATGCACTGATCACCCGGATGATCATGCACTGATCACGTGACTGATCATGCACTGATCACGTGGCTATCATGCACTGCTCACGTGGCTGATCATGCAATGATCACGTAGCTACCATGTACTGGTCACGTGACTGATCATGCACTGATCACGTAATTGATCATGCACTGATCAGGTGACTTATCATGCACTGATCACGTAACTGATCATGCACTGATCACGTGACTGATCATGCACTGATCACGTGGCTATCATGCACTACTCACGTGGCTGATCATGCAATGATCATGTAGCTACCATGTACCGGTCAGGTGACTGATCATACACCCATCAGGTGACGGATCATGCACTGATCACGTGGCTATCATGCACTGATCACGTGGCTGATCATGCACTGATCACCTGCCTGGTCATGCACAGATCACGTGACAAATCATGAACTGATCACATAGCTATCATGAACTGATCACCTGGCTGATCATGCACTGATCACGTGGCTGATCATGCACTGATACCGTGACTGAGCATGGACTGATCACATGACTATCATGTAGTGATCACGTGACTTAATGGCGCTGATCATGTGACTGATCATGCACTGATCATGTTTGCTATCATACACTGATCATGTGCCTCTGGAGGCAATAAACAAAGAGCTGAGTAGGCACGAATCAAACAGTCAGCAGGCAATAATCATGGAACTCAGTGTGAGGAATCATGCTGCTCAGCTGGCAATAATCAAGCAGCTGAGCAGGCAGGAATTACGCAGCACAGCTGATAATTGTCAAGCAGATGACAGGCAGGAATCGTGCAGCTCAGCTGGCAATTGTCAAGCAGATGAGCAGACAGTAATCACGCAGCTCAGCAGGCCCAGATCACGTGACTGAGCATGCACTGTTCACGTGGCTGATCATACACTGATCACGTGACTGATCATGCACTGATCACGTGGCTATCATGCACTGATCACGTGGCTGATCATACACTGTTCACGTGTCTGACCATGCACTGATCACGTGGCTGATCATACACTGCTCACGTAACTGATCATGCACTGATCACGTGGCTGATCATGCACTGATCAGTGGCTATCATGCACTGATCACGTGGCTGATCATACACTGATCACGTGACTGATCATGCACTGATCATCTGGCTATCATGCACTCATTAACTGGCTATCGTGCACTGATCACGTGGTTGATCATACACTGATCACGAGACTGATCATGCACTGATCACGTCTATATCATGCACTGATCACATGACTGCCCATGCACTGATCACCCGGATGATCATACACTGATCATGTGACAGATCATGCACTGATCACGTGGCTATCATGCACTGCTCACGTGGCTGTACATGCAATGATCACGTAGCTACCATGTACTGGTCACGTGACTGATCATGCACTGATCACGTAATTGATCATGCACTGTTCAGGTGACTTATCATGCACTGATCACGTGCTGATCATGCACTGATCACGTGACTGATCATGCACTGATCACGTGGCTATCATGCACTGCTCACGTGGCTGATCATGCAATGATCACGTAGCTACCATATACTGGTCACGTGACTGATCATGCACTGATCACGTAATTGATCATGCACTGATCACGTGGCTGATCATGCACTGATCACGTGGCTGATCATGCACTGATCACGTGACTGATCATGCACTGATCACGTGACTGATCATGCACTGATCACGTGACTGATCATGCACTGATCACTGCCTGGTCATGCACAGATCACGTGACAAATCATGACTGATCACATAGCTATCATGCACTGATCACGTGGCTGATCATGCACTGATCACGTGGCTGATCATGCACTGATACCGTGACTGAGCATGGACTGATCACATGACTATCATGTAGTGATCACGTGACTTAATGGCTGATCATGTGACTGATCATGCACTGATCATGTTTGCTATCATACACTGATCATGTGCCTCTGGAGGCAATAAACAAAGAGCTGAGTAGGCACGAATACAGTCAGCAGGCAATAATCATGGAACTCAGCTGTGAGGAATCATGCTGCTCAGCTGGCAATAATCAAGCAGCTGAGCAGGCAGGAATTACGCAGCACAGCTGGCAATTGTCAAGCAGATGACAGGCAGGAATCGTGCAGCTCAGCTGGCAATTGTCAAGCAGATGAGCAGACAGTAATCACGCAGCTCAGCAGGCCCTGATCACGTGACTGAGCATGCACTGTTCACGTGGCTGATCATACACTGATCACGTGATGATCATGCACTGATCACTTGGATATCATGCACTGATCACGTGGCTGATCATACACTGTTCACGTGTCTGACCATGCACTGATCACGTGGCTGATCATACACTGCTCACGTAACTGATCATGCACTGATCACGTGGCTATCATGCACTGATCACGTGGCTGAACATGCACTGTTCACGTGGCTGATCACACACCTGTCACGTGACATATCATGCACTGATCACGTGGCACTCATGCACTGATCACGTGGCTGATCATACTCTGCTCACGTAACTCATCATGCACACATCACGTGGCTATCATGCACTGCTCACGTGGCTCGTCATGGAATGATCACATAGCTACCATATACTGGTCACGTGACTGATCATGCACAGATCACGTAAATGATCATGCACTGTTCACGTGACTGATCATGTACTGATCACGTGACTGATCATGCACTGATCACGTGGCTATCATGCACTGCTCACGTGGCTGATCATGCAACGATCACGTAGCAACCATGTACTGGTCACGTGACTGATCATGCACTGATCACGTAATTGATCATGCACTGATCACGTGGCTCATCATGCACTGATCACGTGGCTGATCACACATGTACGTGACTGATCATGCACTGATCACGTGGCTATCATGCACTGATCACGTGGCTATCATGCACTGATCACGTGGCTGATCATGCAATGATCACGTAGCTACATGCACTGATCACGTGACTGATCATGCACTGATCACGTGGCTGATCATGCACTGATCACGTGACTGATCATGCACTGTTCACGTGAGTGATCATGCACTGATCACGTGACTGATCATGCACTGATCACGTGGCTATCATGCACTGATCACGTGGCTGATCATGCACTGATCACGTAGCTACCATATACTGGTCACGTGACTGATCATGCACTGATCACGTAATTGATCATGCACTGATCACGTGGCTGATCATGCACTGATCACGTGGCTGATCATGCACTGATCACGTGACTGATCATGCACTGATCACGTGACTGATCATGCACTGATCACGTGGCTATCATGCACTGATCACGTGGCTGATCATGCACTGATCACGTGACTGATCATGCACTGATCACATGACTGATCATGCACTGATCACGTGGCTATCATGCACTGATCACGTGGCTGATCATGCAATGATCACGTAGCTACCATGTACTGGTCAGTGACTGATCATACACTGATCAGGTGACTGATCATGCACTGATCACGTGGCTATCATGCACTGATCACGTGGCTGATCATGCACTGATCACGTGCCTGATCATGCACTGATCACGTGACTGATCATGCACTGATCACGTGGCTATCATGCACTGATCACGTGGCTGATCATGCACTGATCACGTGGCTGATCATGCACTGATCACGTGACTGATCATGCACTGATCACGTGACTATCATGCACTGATCACGTGGCTATCATGCACTACTCACGTGGCTGATCATGCAATGATCATGTAGCTACCATGTACAGGTCACGTGAATGATCATACACCCATCAGGTGACTGATCATGCACTGATCACGTGGCTATCATGCACTGATCACGAGACTGATCATGCACTGATCACGTCTATATCATGCACTGATCACATGACTGCCCATGCACTGATCACGTGGCTGATCATGCACTGATCACGTGGCTGATCATGCACTGATACCGTGACTGAGCATGGACTGATCACATGACTATCATGTAGTGATCACGTGACTTAATGGCGCTGATCATGTGACTGATCATGCGCTGATCATGTTTGCTATCATACACTGATCATGTGCCTCTGGAGGCAATAAACAAAGAGCTGAGTAGGCACGAATCAAACAGTCAGCAGGCAATAATCATGGAACTCAGGTGTGAGGAATCATGCTGCTCAGCTGGCAATAATCAAGCAGCTGAGCAGGCAGGAATTACGCAGCACAGCTGACAATTGTCAAGCAGATGACAGGCAGGAATCGTGCAGCTCAGCTGGCAATTGTCAAGCAGATGAGCAGACAGTAATCACGCAGCTCAGCAGGCCCTGATCACGTGACTGAGCATGCACTGTTCACGTGGCTGATCATACACTGATCACGTGACTGATCATGCACTGATCACGTGGCTATCATGCACTGATCACGTGGCTGATCATACACTGCTCACGTAACTGATCATGCACTGATCACGTGGCTATCATGCACTGATCACGTGGCTGATCATGCACTGATCACGTGCTGATCATGCACTGATCACGTGGCTGATCATGCACTGATCACGTAACTGATCATGCACTGATCACGTGGCTGATCATGCACTGATCAGTGGCTATCATGCACTGATCACGTGGCTGATCATGCACTGATCACGTGACTGATCATGCACTGATCATCTGGCTATCATGCACTCATTAACTGGCTATCATGCACTGATCACGTGGCTGATCATGCACTGATCACGTGACTGATCATGCACTGATCACGTCTATATCATGCACTGATCACATGACTGCCCATGCACTGATCACGTGGATGATCATACACTGATCATGCACTGATCATGCACTGATCACGTGGCTATCATGCACTGATCACGGCTGATCATGCACTGATCACGTGCTACATGTACTGGTCACGTGAGTGATCATGCACTGATCACGTAATTGATCATGCACTGATCACGTGACTTATCATGCACTGTTCACGTGACTGATCATGCACTGATCACGTGACTGATCATGCACTGATCACGTGGCTATCATGCACTACTCACGTGGCTGATCATGCAATGATCATGTAGCTACCATGTACCGGTCACGTGACTGATCATACACCCATCAGGTGACTGATCATGCACTGATCACGTGGCTATCATGCACTGATCACGTGGCTGATCATGCACTGATCACCTGCCTGGTCATGCACAGATCACGTGAAATCATGAACTGATCACGTAGCTATCATGAACTGATCACCTGGCTGATCATGCACTGATCACGTGGCTGATCATGCACTGATACCGTGACTGAGCATGGACTGATCACATGACTATCATGTAGTGATCACGTGACTTAATGGCGCTGATCATGTGACTGATCATGCGCTGATCATGTTTGCTATCATACACTGATCATGTGCCTCTGGAGGCAATAAACAAAGAGCTGAGTAGGCACGAATCAAACAGTCAGCAGGCAATAATCATGGAACTCAGGTGTGAGGAATCATGCTGCTCAGCTGGCAATAATCAAGCAGCTGAGCAGGCAGGAATTACGCAGCACAGCTGGCAATTGTCAAGCAGATGACAGGCAGGAATCGTGCAGCTCAGCTGGCAATTGTCAAGCAGATGAGCAGACAGTAATCACGCAGCTCAGCAGGCCCAGATCACGTGACTGAGCATGCACTGTTCACGTGGCTGATCATACACTGATCACGTGACTGATCATGCACTGATCACGTGGCTATCATGCACTGATCACGTGGCTGATCATACACTGTTCACGTGTCTGACCATGCACTGATCACGTGGCTGATCATACACTGCTCACGTAACTGATCATGCACTGATCACGTGGCTGATCATGCACTGATCAGTGGCTGATCATGCACTGATTACGTGGCTGATCATACACTGATCACGTGACTGATCATGCACTGATCACTGGCTATCATGCACTCATTAACTGGCTATCATGCACTGATCACGTGGCTGATCATGCACTGATCACGAGACTGATCATGCACTGATCACGTCTATATCATGCACTGATCACATGACTGCCCATGCACTGATCACGGATGATCATGCACTGATCATGACAGATCATGCACTGATCACGTGGCTATCATGCACTGCTCACGTGGCTGATCATGCAATGATCACGTAGCTACCATGTACTGGTCACGTGACTGATCATGCACTGATCACGTAATTGATCATGCACTGATCACGTGACTTATCATGCACTGATCACGTGACTGATCATGCACTGATCACGTGACTGATCATGCACTGATCACGTGGCTATCATGCACTGATCACGTGGCTGATCATGCAATGATCACGTAGCTACCATGTACTGGTCACGTGACTGATCATGCACTGATCACGTAATTGATCATGCACTGATCACGTGGCTGATCATGCACTGATCACGTGGCTGATCATGCACTGATCACGTGACTGATCATGCACTGATCACGTGACTGATCATGCACTGATCACGTGACTGATCATGCACTGATCACGTGCCTGATCATGCACTGATCACGTGACTGATCATGCACTGATCACGTGGCTATCATGCACTGATCACGTGGCTGATCATGCACTGATCACGTGGCTGATCATGCACTGATCACGTGACTGATCATGCACTGATCACGTGACTGATCATGCACTGATCACGTGGCTATCATGCACTACTCACGTGGCTGATCATGCAATGATCATGTAGCTACCATGTACAGGTCACGTGAATGATCATACACCCATCAGGTGACTGATCATGCACTGATCACGTGGCTATCATGCACTGATCACGAGACTGATCATGCACTGATCACGTCTATATCATGCACTGATCACATGACTGCCCATGCACTGATCACTGGCTGATCATGCACTGATCACGTGGCTGATCATGCACTGATACCGTGACTGAGCATGGACTGATCACATGACTATCATGTAGTGATCACGTGACTTAATGGCGCTGATCATGTGACTGATCATGCGCTGATCATGTTTGCTATCATACACTGATCATGTGCCTCTGGAGGCAATAAACAAAGAGCTGAGTAGGCACGAATCAAACAGTCAGCAGGCAATAATCATGGAACTCAGCTGTGAGGAATCATGCTGCTCAGCTGGCAATAATCAAGCAGCTGAGCAGGCAGGAATTACGCAGCACAGCTGGCAATTGTCAAGCAGATGACAGGCAGGAATCGTGCAGCTCAGCTGGCAATTGTCAAGCAGATGAGCAGACAGTAATCACGCAGCTCAGCAGGCCCTGATCACGTGACTGAGCATGCACTGTTCACGTGGCTGATCATACACTGATCACGTGATGATCATGCACTGATCACTTGGATATCATGCACTGATCACGTGGCTGATCATACACTGTTCACGTGTCTGACCATGCACTGATCACGTGGCTGATCATACACTGCTCACGTAACTGATCATGCACTGATCACGTGGCTATCATGCACTGATCACGTGGCTGAACATGCACTGTTCACGTGGCTGATCACACACCTGTCACGTGACATATCATGCACTGATCACGTGGCACTCATGCACTGATCACGTGGCTGATCATACTCTGCTCACGTAACTCATCATGCACATCACGTGGCTATCATGCACTGCTCACGTGGCTCGTCATGGAATGATCACGTAGCTACCATATACTGGTCACGTGACTGATCATGCACAGATCACGTAAATGATCATGCACTGTTCACGTGACTGATCATGTACTGATCACGTGACTGATCATGCACTGATCACGTGGCTATCATGCTCTGCTCACGTGGCTGATCATGCAACGATCACGTAGCAACCATGTACTGGTCACGTGACTGATCATGCACTGATCACGTAATTGATCCTGCACTGATCACGTGGCTCATCATGCACTGATCACGTGGCTGATCACACATGTATCACGTGACTGATCATGCACTGATCACGTGGCTATCATGCACTGATCACGTGGCTATCATGCACTGATCACGTGGCTGATCACACACTGATCACATGACTGATCATGCACTGATCACGTGGCTATCATGCACTGATCACGTGGCTATCATGCACTGATCACGTGGCTGATCATGCAATGATCACGTAGCTACCATGTACTGGTCACGTGACTGATCATGCACTGATCACGTAATTGATCATGCACTGATCACGTGACTGATCATGCACTGATCACGTGAGTGATCATGCACTGATCACGTGACTGATCATGCACTGATCACGTGGCTATCATGCACTGCTCACGTGGCTGATCATGCACTGATCACGTGGCTACCATGCACTGATCACGTGACTGATCATGCACTGATCACGTAATTGATCATGCACTGATCATGGCTGATCATGCACTGATCACGTGGCTGATCATGCACTGATCACGTGACTGATCATGCACTGATCACGTGACTGATCATGCACTGATCACGTGGCTATCATGCACTGATCACGTGGCTGATCATGCACTGATCACGTGACTGATCATGCACTGATCACATGACTGATCATGCACTGATCACGTGGCTATCATGCACTGATCACGTGGCTGATCATGCAATGATCATGTAGCTACCATGTACTGGTCAGTGACTGATCATACACTGATCAGGTGACTGATCATGCACTGATCACGTGGCTATCATGCACTGATCACGTGGCTGATCATGCACTGATCACGTGCCTGATCATGCACTGATCACGTGACTGATCATGCACTGATCACGTGGCTATCATGCACTGATCACGTGGCTGATCATGCACTGATCACGTGGCTGATCATGCACTGATACGTGACTGATCATGCACTGATCACGTGACTGATCATGCACTGATCACGTGGCTATCATGCACTACTCACGTGGCTGATCATGCAATGATCATGTAGCTACCATGTACACTGGTCACGTGAATGATCATACACCCATCAGGTGACTGATCATGCACTGATCACGTGGCTATCATGCACTGATCACGTGACTGATCATGCACTGATCACGTCTATATCATGCACTGATCACATGACTGCCCATGCACTGATCACCTGGCTGATCATGCACTGATCACGTGGCTGATCATGCACTGATACCGTGACTGAGCATGGACTGATCACATGACTATCATGTAGTGATCACGTGACTTAATGGCGCTGATCATGTGACTGATCATGCGCTGATCATGTTTGCTATCATACACTGATCATGTGCCTCTGGAGGCAATAAACAAAGAGCTGAGTAGGCACGAATCAAACAGTCAGCAGGCAATAATCATGGAACTCAGGTGTGAGGAATCATGCTGCTCAGCTGGCAATAATCAAGCAGCTGAGCAGGCAGGAATTACGCAGCACAGCTGGCAATTGTCAAGCAGATGACAGGCAGGAATCGTGCAGCTCAGCTGGCAATTGTCAAGCAGATGAGCAGACAGTAATCACGCAGCTCAGCAGGCCCTGATCACGTGACTGAGCATGCACTGTTCACGTGGCTGATCATACACTGATCACGTGACTGATCATGCACTGATCACGTGGCTATCATGCACTGATCACGTGGCTGATCATACACTGATCACGTGACTGATCATGCACTGATCACGTGGCTGATCATGCACTGATCACGTGGCTGATCATGCACTGATCACGTGGCTGATCATGCACTGATCACGTGGCTGATCATGCACTGATCACGTGACTGATCATGCACTGATCACGTGGCTGATCATGCACTGATCACGTGGCTATCATGCACTGATCACGTGGCTGATCATGCACTGATCACGTGACTGATCATGCACTGATCACGTGGCTATCATGCACTGATCACTGGCTATCATGCACTGATCACGTGGCTGATCATGCACTGATCACGTGACTGATCATGCACTGATCACGTGATATCATGCACTGATCACGTGACTGATCATGCACTGATCACGTGGATGATCATGCACTGATCACGTGACTGATCATGCACTGATCACGTGGCTATCATGCACTGATCACGTGGCTGATCATGCACTGATCACGTAGCTACCATGTACTGGTCACGTGACTGATCATGCACTGATCACGTGACTGATCATGCACTGATCACGTGGCTATCATGCACTGATCACGTGGCTGATCATGCACTGATCACGTGACTGATCATGCACTGATCACGTGACTGATCATGCACTGATCACGTGGCTATCATGCACTGATCACGTGGCTGATCATGCACTGATCACGTGGCTATCATGCACTGATCACGTGGCTGATCATGCACTGATCACGTGGCTATCATGCACTGATCACGTGACTGATCATGCACTGATCACGTGGCTGATCATGCACTGATCACGTGACTTATCATGCACTGTTCACGTGACTGATCATGCACTGATCACGTGACTGATCATGCACTGATCACGTGGCTATCATGCACTACTCACGTGGCTGATCATGCAATGATCATGTAGCTACCATGTACTGGTCACGTGACTGATCATACACCCATCAGGTGACTGATCATGCACTGATCACGTGGCTATCATGCACTGATCACGTGGCTGATCATGCACTGATCACCTGCCTGATCATGCACTGATCACGTGACAAATCATGCACTGATCACGTGGCTATCATGAACTGATCACGTGGCTGATCATGCACTGATCACGTGGCTGATCATGCACTGATACCGTGACTGAGCATGGACTGATCACATGACTATCATGTAGTGATCACGTGACTTAATGGCGCTGATCATGTGACTGATCATGCGCTGATCATGTTTGCTATCATACACTGATCATGTGCCTCTGGAGGCAATAAACAAAGAGCTGAGTAGGCACGAATCAAACAGTCAGCAGGCAATAATCATGGAACTCAGGTGTGAGGAATCATGCTGCTCAGCTGGCAATAATCAAGCAGCTGAGCAGGCAGGAATTACGCAGCACAGCTGATAATTGTCAAGCAGATGACAGGCAGGAATCGTGCAGCTCAGCTGGCAATTGTCAAGCAGATGAGCAGACAGTAATCACGCAGCTCAGCAGGCCCAGATCACGTGACTGAGCATGCACTGTTCACGTGGCTGATCATACACTGATCACGTGACTGATCATGCACTGATCACGTGGCTATCATGCACTGATCACGTGGCTGATCATACACTGATCACGTGACTGATCATGCACTGATCACGTGGCTATCATGCACTGATCACGTGGCTGATCATGCACTGATCACGTGGCTGATCATGCACTGATCACGTGGCTGATCATGCACTGATCACGTGACTGATCATGCACTGATCACGTGGCTGATCATGCACTGATCAGTGGCTATCATGCACTGATCACGTGGCTGATCATGCACTGATCACGTGACTGATCATGCACTGATCACTGGCTATCATGCACTCATTCACTGGCTATCATGCACTGATCACGTGGCTGATCATGCACTGATCACGTGACTGATCATGCACTGATCACGTCTATATCATGCACTGATCACATGACTGATCATGCACTGATCACGTGGATGATCATGCACTGATCATGTGACTGATCATGCACTGATCACGTGGCTATCATGCACTGATCACGTGGCTGATCATGCACTGATCACGTAGCTACCATGTACTGATCACGTGACTGATCATGCACTGATCACGTAATTGATCATGCACTGATCACGTGACTTATCATGCACTGATCACGTGAGTGATCATGCACTGATCACGTGACTGATCATGCACTGATCACGTGGCTATCATGCACTATCACGTGGCTGATCATGCAATGATCACGTAGCTACCATGTACTGGTCACGTGACTGATCATGCACTGATCACGTGACTGATCATGCACTGATCACGTGGCTATCATGCACTGATCACGTGGCTGATCATACACTGATCACGTGCCTGATCATGCACTGATCACGTGACTGATCATGCACTGATCACGTGGCTATCATGCACTGATCACGTGGCTGATCATGCACTGATCACGTGGCTATCATGCACTGATCACGTGGCTGATCATGCACTGATCACGTGGCTATCATGCACTGATCACGTGACTGATCATGCACTGATCACGTGGCTGATCATGCACTGATCACGTGGCTGATCATGCACTGATCACGTGGCTGATCATGCACTGATCACGTGGCTATCATGCACTGATCACGTGGCTGATCATGCACTGATCACGTGACTGATCATGCACTGATCATCTGGCTATCATGCACTCATTAACTGGCTATCATGCACTGATCACGTGGCTGATCATGCACTGATCACGTGACTGATCATGCACTGATCACGTCTATATCATGCACTGATCACATGACTGATCATGCACTGATCACGTGGATGATCATGCACTGATCATGTGACTGATCATGCACTGATCACGTGGCTATCATGCACTGATCACGTGGCTGATCATGCACTGATCACGTAGCTATCATGTACTGATCACGTGACTGATCATGCACTGATCACGTGACTGATCATGCACTGATCACGTGACTGATCATGCACTGATCACGTGACTGATCATGCACTGATCACGTGACTGATCATGCACTGATCACGTGGCTATCATGCACTGCTCACGTGGCTGATCATGCACTGATCACGTAGCTACCATGTACTGGTCACGTGACTGATCATGCACTGATCACGTGACTGATCATGCACTGATCACGTGGCTGATCATGCACTGATCACGTGGCTGATCATGCACTGATCACGTGACTGATCATGCACTGATCACGTGACTGATCATGCACTGATCACGTGACTGATCATGCACTGATCACCTGCCTGATCATGCACTGATCACGTGACAAATCATGCACTGATCACATGGCTATCATGAACTGATCACGTGGCTGATCATGCACTGATCACGTGGCTGATCATGCACTGATACCGTGACTGAGCATGGACTGATCACATGACTATCATGTAGTGATCACGTGACTTAATGGCGCTGATCATGTGACTGATCATGCACTGATCATGTTTGCTATCATACACTGATCATGTGCCTCTGGAGGCAATAAACAAAGAGCTGAGTAGGCACGAATCAAACAGTCAGCAGGCAATAATCATGGAACTCAGCTGTGAGGAATCATGCTGCTCAGCTGGCAATAATCAAGCAGCTGAGCAGGCAGGAATTACGCAGCACAGCTGGCAATTGTCAAGCAGATGACAGGCAGGAATCGTGCAGCTCAGCTGGCAATTGTCAAGCAGATGAGCAGACAGTAATCACGCAGCTCAGCAGGCCCTGATCACGTGACTGAGCATGCACTGTTCACGTGGCTGATCATACACTGATCACGTGATGATCATGCACTGATCACTTGGATATCATGCACTGATCACGTGGCTGATCATACACTGTTCACGTGTCTGACCATGCACTGATCACGTGGCTGATCATACACTGCTCACGTAACTGATCATGCACTGATCACGTGGCTATCATGCACTGATCACGTGGCTGAACATGCACTGTTCACGTGGCTGATCACACACCTGTCACGTGACATATCATGCACTGATCACGTGGCACTCATGCACTGATCACGTGGCTGATCATACTCTGCTCACGTAACTCATCATGCACACATCACGTGGCTATCATGCACTGCTCACGTGGCTCGTCATGGAATGATCACGTAGCTACCATATACTGGTCACGTGACTGATCATGCACAGATCACGTAAATGATCATGCACTGTTCACGTGACTGATCATGTACTGATCACGTGACTGATCATGCACTGATCACGTGGCTATCATGCACTGCTCACGTGGCTGATCATGCAATGATCACGTAGCAACCATGTACTGGTCACGTGACTGATCATGCACTGATCACGTAATTGATCATGCACTGATCACGTGGCTGATCATGCACTGATCACGTGGCTGATCATGCACTGATCACGTGGCTGATCATGCACTGATCACGTGGCTGATCACACATGATCACGTGACTGATCATGCACTGATCACGTGGCTATCATGCACTGATCACGTGGCTGATCATGCACTGATCACGTGGATATCATGCACTGATCACGTGGCTGATCACACTGATATCACATGACTGATCATGCACTGATCACGTGGCTATCATGCACTGATCACGTGGCTATCATGCACTGATCACGTGGCTGATCATGCACTGATCACGTAGCTACCATGCACTGATCACGTGACTGATCATGCACTGATCACGTAATTGATCATGCACTGATCACGTGACTGATCATGCACTGATCACGTGACTGATCATGCACTGATCACGTGACTGATCATGCACTGATCACGTGGCTATCATGCACTGATCACGTGGCTGATCATGCACTGATCACGTAGCTACCATGCACTGGTCACGTGACTGATCATGCACTGATCACGTAATTGATCATGCACTGATCACGTGGCTGATCATGCACTGATCACGTGGCTGATCATGCACTGATCACGTGACTGATCATGCACTGATCACGTGACTGATCATGCACTGATCACGTGGCTATCATGCACTGATCACGTGGCTGATCATGCACTGATCACGTGCCTGATCATGCACTGATCACATGACTGATCATGCACTGATCACGTGACTGATCATGCACTGATCACGTGGCTATCATGCACTATCACGTGGCTGATCATGCAATGATCACGTAGCTACCATGTACTGGTCAGTGACTGATCATACACTGATCACGTGACTGATCATGCACTGATCACGTGGCTGATCATGCACTGATCACGTGCCTGATCATGCACTGATCACGTGACTGATCATGCACTGATCACGTGGCTATCATGCACTGATCACGTGGCTGATCATGCACTGATCACGTGGCTGATCATGCACTGATCACGTGACTGATCATGCACTGATCACATGACTGATCATGCACTGATCACGTGGCTATCATGCACTATCACGTGGCTGATCATGCACTGATCATGTAGCTACCATGTACTGGTCACGTGACTGATCATGCACTGATCACGTGACTGATCATGCACTGATCACGTGGCTATCATGCACTGATCACGTGACTGATCATGCACTGATCACGTCTATATCATGCACTGATCACGTGACTGATCATGCACTGATCACGTGGCTGATCATGCACTGATCACGTGACTGATCATGCACTGATCACGTGGCTGATCATGCACTGATCACGTGACTGATCATGCACTGATCACGTGACTGATCATGCACTGATCACGTGACTGATCATGCACTGATCACGTGGCTATCATGCACTGATCACGTGGCTGATCATGCACTGATCACGTAGCTACCATGTACTGGTCACGTGACTGATCATGCACTGATCACGTGACTGATCATGCACTGATCACGTGGCTATCATGCACTGATCACGTGACTGATCATGCACTGATCACGTCTATCATGCACTGATCACGTGACTGATCATGCACTGATCACGTGGCTGATCATGCACTGATCACGTGACTGATCATGCACTGATCACGTGGCTGATCATGCACTGATCACGTGACTGATCATGCACTGATCACGTGACTGATCATGCACTGATCACGTGACTGATCATGCACTGATCACGTGGCTGATCATGCACTGATCACGTGACTGATCATGCACTGATCACGTGGCTGATCATGCACTGATCAGTGGCTATCATGCACTGATCACGTGGCTGATCATGCACTGATCACGTGACTGATCATGCACTGATCACTGGCTATCATGCACTGATCACTGGCTATCATGCACTGATCACGTGGCTGATCATGCACTGATCACGTGACTGATCATGCACTGATCACGTCTATATCATGCACTGATCACGTGACTGATCATGCACTGATCACGTGGATGATCATGCACTGATCATGACTGATCATGCACTGATCACGTGGCTATCATGCACTGATCACGTGGCTGATCATGCACTGATCACGTAGCTATCATGCACTGATCACGACTGATCATGCACTGATCACGTGGCTGATCATGCACTGATCACGTGACTTATCATGCACTGATCACGTGACTGATCATGCACTGATCACGTGACTGATCATGCACTGATCACGTGGCTATCATGCACTACTCACGTGGCTGATCATGCAATGATCATGTAGCTACCATGTACTGGTCACGTGACTGATCATACACCCATCAGGTGACTGATCATGCACTGATCACGTGGCTATCATGCACTGATCACGTGGCTGATCATGCACTGATCACGTGCCTGATCATGCACTGATCACGTGACTGATCATGCACTGATCACGTGGCTATCATGAACTGATCACGTGGCTGATCATGCACTGATCACGTGGCTGATCATGCACTGATACCGTGACTGAGCATGGACTGATCACATGACTATCATGTAGTGATCACGTGACTTAATGGCGCTGATCATGTGACTGATCATGCGCTGATCATGTTTGCTATCATACACTGATCATGTGCCTCTGGAGGCAATAAACAAAGAGCTGAGTAGGCACGAATCAAACAGTCAGCAGGCAATAATCATGGAACTCAGGTGTGAGGAATCATGCTGCTCAGCTGGCAATAATCAAGCAGCTGAGCAGGCAGGAATTACGCAGCACAGCTGGCAATTGTCAAGCAGATGACAGGCAGGAATCGTGCAGCTCAGCTGGCAATTGTCAAGCAGATGAGCAGACAGTAATCACGCAGCTCAGCAGGCCCTGATCACGTGACTGAGCATGCACTGTTCACGTGGCTGATCATACACTGATCACGTGACTGATCATGCACTGATCACGTGGCTATCATGCACTGATCACGTGGCTGATCATACACTGTTCACGTGTCTGACCATGCACTGATCACGTGGCTGATCATACACTGCTCACGTAACTGATCATGCACTGATCACGTGGCTGATCATGCACTGATCACGTGGCTATCATGCACTGATCACGTGGCTGATCATGCACTGATCACGTGACTGATCATGCACTGATCACTGGCTATCATGCACTCATTCACTGGCTATCATGCACTGATCACGTGGCTGATCATGCACTGATCACGTGACTGATCATGCACTGATCACGTCTATATCATGCACTGATCACGTGACTGATCATGCACTGATCACGTGGATGATCATGCACTGATCATGTGACTGATCATGCACTGATCACGTGGCTATCATGCACTGATCACGTGGCTGATCATGCATGATCACGTAGCTACCATGTACTGGTCACGTGACTGATCATGCACTGATCACGTAATTGATCATGCACTGATCACGTGACTGATCATGCACTGATCACGTGAGTGATCATGCACTGATCACGTGACTGATCATGCACTGATCGTGGCTATCATGCACTGATCATGTGGCTGATCATGCAATGATCACGTAGCTACCATGTACTGGTCACGTGACTGATCATGCACTGATCACGTAATTGATCATGCACTGATCACGTGGCTGATCATGCACTGATCACGTGGCTGATCATGCACTGATCACGTGACTGATCATGCACTGATCACGTGACTGATCATGCACTGATCACGTGGCTATCATGCACTGATCACGTGGCTGATCATGCACTGATCACGCCTGATCATGCACTGATCACATGACTGATCATGCACTGATCACGTGACTGATCATGCACTGATCACGTGGCTATCATGCACTGATCACGTGGCTGATCATGCACTGATCACGTAGCTACATGCACTGTCACGTGACTGATCATGCACTGATCACGTGACTGATCATGCACTGATCACGTGGCTGATCATGCACTGATCACGTGGCTGATCATGCACTGATCACGTGACTGATCATGCACTGATCACGTGGCTATCATGCACTGATCACGTGGCTGATCATGCACTGATCACGTGGCTGATCATGCACTGATCACGTGACTGATCATGCACTGATCACGTGACTGATCATGCACTGATCACGTGGCTATCATGCACTGATCACGTGGCTGATCATGCACTGATCACGTAGCTACCATGTACTGGTCACGTGACTGATCATGCACTGATCAGGTGACTGATCATGCACTGATCACGTGGCTATCATGCACTGATCACGTGACTGATCATGCACTGATCACGTCTATATCATGCACTGATCACGTGACTGATCATGCACTGATCACGTGGCTGATCATGCACTGATCACGTGACTGATCATGCACTGATCACGTGGCTGATCATGCACTGATCACGTGACTGATCATGCACTGTTCACGTGACTGATCATGCACTGATCACGTGACTGATCATGCACTGATCACGTGGCTATCATGCACTACTCACGTGGCTGATCATGCAATGATCATGTAGCTACCATGTACTGGTCACGTGACTGATCATACACCCATCAGGTGACTGATCATGCACTGATCACGTGGCTATCATGCACTGATCACGTGGCTGATCATGCACTGATCACCTGCCTGATCATGCACTGATCACGTGACTGATCATGCACTGATCACGTGGCTATCATGCACTGATCACGTGGCTGATCATGCACTGATCACGTGGCTGATCATGCACTGATACCGTGACTGAGCATGGACTGATCACATGACTATCATGTAGTGATCACGTGACTTAATGGCGCTGATCATGTGACTGATCATGCGCTGATCATGTTTGCTATCATACACTGATCATGTGCCTCTGGAGGCAATAAACAAAGAGCTGAGTAGGCACGAATCAAACAGTCAGCAGGCAATAATCATGGAACTCAGGTGTGAGGAATCATGCTGCTCAGCTGGCAATAATCAAGCAGCTGAGCAGGCAGGAATTACGCAGCACAGCTGGCAATTGTCAAGCAGATGACAGGCAGGAATCATGCAGCTCAGCTGGCAATTGTCAAGCAGATGAGCAGACAGTAATCACGCAGCTCAGCAGGCCCAGATCACGTGACTGAGCATGCACTGTTCACGTGGCTGATCATACACTGATCACGTGACTGATCATGCACTGATCACGTGGCTATCATGCACTGATCACGTGGCTGATCATACACTGATCACGTAACTGATCATGCACTGATCACGTGGCTATCATGCACTGATCACGTGGCTGATCATGCACTGATCACGTGGCTGATCATGCACTGATCACGTGGCTGATCATGCACTGATCACGTGACTGATCATGCACTGATCACGTGGCTGATCATGCACTGATCACGTGGCTATCATGCACTGATCACGTGGCTGATCATGCACTGATCACGTGACTGATCATGCACTGATCACTGGCTATCATGCACTGATCACTGGCTATCATGCACTGATCACGTGGCTGATCATGCACTGATCACGTGACTGATCATGCACTGATCACGTCTATATCATGCACTGATCACGTGACTGATCATGCACTGATCACGTGGATGATCATGCACTGATCATGTGACTGATCATGCACTGATCACGTGGCTATCATGCACTGATCACGTGGCTGATCATGCACTGATCACGTAGCTATCATGCACTGATCACGTGACTGATCATGCACTGATCACGTGGCTGATCATGCACTGATCACGTGACTTATCATGCACTGATCACGTGACTGATCATGCACTGATCACGTGACTGATCATGCACTGATCACGTGGCTATCATGCACTACTCACGTGGCTGATCATGCAATGATCATGTAGCTACCATGTACAGGTCACGTGACTGATCATACACCCATCAGGTGACTGATCATGCACTGATCACGTGGCTATCATGCACTGATCACGTGGCTGATCATGCACTGATCACGTGCCTGATCATGCACTGATCACGTGACTGATCATGCACTGATCACGTGGCTGATCATGAACTGATCACGTGGCTGATCATGCACTGATCACGTGGCTGATCATGCACTGATACCGTGACTGAGCATGGACTGATCACATGACTATCATGTAGTGATCACGTGACTTAATGGCGCTGATCATGTGACTGATCATGCGCTGATCATGTTTGCTATCATACACTGATCATGTGCCTCTGGAGGCAATAAACAAAGAGCTGAGTAGGCACGAATCAAACAGTCAGCAGGCAATAATCATGGAACTCAGGTGTGAGGAATCATGCTGCTCAGCTGGCAATAATCAAGCAGCTGAGCAGGCAGGAATTACGCAGCACAGCTGGCAATTGTCAAGCAGATGACAGGCAGGAATCGTGCAGCTCAGCTGGCAATTGTCAAGCAGATGAGCAGACAGTAATCACGCAGCTCAGCAGGCCCAGATCACGTGACTGAGCATGCACTGTTCACGTGGCTGATCATACACTGATCACGTGACTGATCATGCACTGATCACGTGGCTATCATGCACTGATCACGTGGCTGATCATACACTGTTCACGTGTCTGACCATGCACTGATCACGTGGCTGATCATACACTGCTCACGTAACTGATCATGCACTGATCACGTGGCTGATCATGCACTGATCACGTGGCTATCATGCACTGATTACGTGGCTGATCATACACTGATCACGTGACTGATCATGCACTGATCACTGGCTATCATGCACTCATCACTGGCTATCATGCACTGATCACGTGGCTGATCATGCACTGATCACGTGACTGATCATGCACTGATCACGTCTATATCATGCACTGATCACGTGACTGATCATGCACTGATCACGGATGATCATACACTGATCACGTGACTGATCATGCACTGATCACGTGGCTATCATGCACTGATCACGTGGCTGATCATGCACTGATCACGTAGCTATCATGCACTGATCACGTGCTGATCATGCACTGATCACGATTGATCATGCACTGATCACGTGACTGATCATGCACTGATCACGTGACTGATCATGCACTGATCACGTGACTGATCATGCACTGATCACGTGGCTATCATGCACTGATCACGTGGCTGATCATGCACTGATCACGTAGCTACCATGTACTGGTCACGTGACTGATCATGCACTGATCACGTAATTGATCATGCACTGATCACGTGGCTGATCATGCACTGATCACGTGGCTGATCATGCACTGATCACGTGACTGATCATGCACTGATCACGTGACTGATCATGCACTGATCACGTGGCTGATCATGCACTGATCACGTGGCTGATCATGCACTGATCACGTGACTGATCATGCACTGATCACATGCTGATCATGCACTGATCACGTGACTGATCATGCACTGATCACGTGGCTATCATGCACTACTCACGTGGCTGATCATGCAATGATCATGTAGCTACCATGTACTGGTCACGTGACTGATCATACACCCATCAGGTGACTGATCATGCACTGATCACGTGGCTATCATGCACTGATCACGTGGCTGATCATGCACTGATCACGTGCCTATCATGCACTGATCACGTGACTGATCATGCACTGATCACGTGGCTGATCATGAACTGATCACGTGGCTGATCATGCACTGATCACGTGGCTGATCATGCACTGATACCGTGACTGAGCATGGACTGATCACATGACTATCATGTAGTGATCACGTGACTTAATGGCGCTGATCATGTGACTGATCATGCACTGATCATGTTTGCTATCATACACTGATCATGTGCCTCTGGAGGCAATAAACAAAGAGCTGAGTAGGCACGAATCAAACAGTCAGCAGGCAATAATCATGGAACTCAGCTGTGAGGAATCATGCTGCTCAGCTGGCAATAATCAAGCAGCTGAGCAGGCAGGAATTACGCAGCACAGCTGGCAATTGTCAAGCAGATGACAGGCAGGAATCGTGCAGCTCAGCTGGCAATTGTCAAGCAGATGAGCAGACAGTAATCACGCAGCTCAGCAGGCCCTGATCACGTGACTGAGCATGCACTGTTCACGTGGCTGATCATACACTGATCACGTGATGATCATGCACTGATCACTTGGATATCATGCACTGATCACGTGGCTGATCATACACTGTTCACGTGTCTGACCATGCACTGATCACGTGGCTGATCATACACTGCTCACGTAACTGATCATGCACTGATCACGTGGCTATCATGCACTGATCACGTGGCTGAACATGCACTGTTCACGTGGCTGATCACACACCTGTCACGTGACATATCATGCACTGATCACGTGGCACTCATGCACTGATCACGTGGCTGATCATACTCTGCTCACGTAACTCATCATGCACACATCACGTGGCTATCATGCACTGCTCACGTGGCTCGTCATGGAATGATCACGTAGCTACCATATACTGGTCACGTGACTGATCATGCACAGATCACGTAAATGATCATGCACTGTTCACGTGACTGATCATGTACTGATCACGTGACTGATCATGCACTGATCACGTGGCTATCATGCTCTGCTCACGTGGCTGATCATGCACGATCACGTAGCAACCATGTACTGGTCACGTGACTGATCATGCACTGATCACGTAATTGATCCTGCACTGATCACGTGGCTCATCATGCACTGATCACGTGGCTGATCACACATGTATCACGTGACTGATCATGCACTGATCACGTGGCTCATGCACTGATCACGTGGCTATCATGCACTGATCACGTGGATATCATGCACTGATCACGTGGCTGATCACACACGTATCACATGACTGATCATGCACTGATCACGTGGCTATCATGCACTGATCACGTGGCTATCATGCACTGATCACGTGGCTGATCATGCACTGATCACGTAGCTATCATGCACTGATCACGTGACTGATCATGCACTGATCACGTGGCTGATCATGCACTGATCACGTGACTGATCATGCACTGATCACGTGACTGATCATGCACTGATCACGTGACTGATCATGCACTGATCACGTGGCTATCATGCACTGATCACGTGGCTGATCATGCAATGATCACGTAGCTACCATGCACTGATCACGTGACTGATCATGCACTGATCACGTGATTGATCATGCACTGATCACGTGGCTGATCATGCACTGATCACGTGGCTGATCATGCACTGATCACGTGACTGATCATGCACTGATCACGTGACTGATCATGCACTGATCACGTGGCTATCATGCACTGATCACGTGGCTGATCATACACTGATCACGTGCCTGATCATGCACTGATCACATGACTGATCATGCACTGATCACGTGACTGATCATGCACTGATCACGTGGCTATCATGCACTATCACGTGGCTGATCATGCAATGATCATGTAGCTACCATGTACTGGTCAGTGACTGATCATGCACTGATCACGTGACTGATCATGCACTGATCACGTGGCTGATCATGCACTGATCACGTGCCTGATCATGCACTGATCACGTGACTGATCATGCACTGATCACGTGGCTATCATGCACTGATCACGTGGCTGATCATGCACTGATCACGTGGCTGATCATGCACTGATCACGTGACTGATCATGCACTGATCACGTGACTATCATGCACTGATCACGTGGCTATCATGCACTGATCACGTGGCTGATCATGCACTGATCATGTAGCTATCATGCACTGATCACGTGGCTGATCATGCACTGATCACGTGACTGATCATGCACTGATCACGTGGCTATCATGCACTGATCACGTGACTGATCATGCACTGATCACGTCTATATCATGCACTGATCACGTGACTGATCATGCACTGATCACGTGGCTGATCATGCACTGATCACGTGACTGATCATGCACTGATCACGTGGCTGATCATGCACTGATCACGTGACTGATCATGCACTGATCACGTGACTGATCATGCACTGATCACGTGACTGATCATGCACTGATCACGTGGCTATCATGCACTGATCACGTGGCTGATCATGCACTGATCACGTAGCTACATGCACTGATCACGTGACTGATCATGCACTGATCACGTGACTGATCATGCACTGATCACGTGGCTATCATGCACTGATCACGTGGCTGATCATGCACTGATCACGTGGCTGATCATGCACTGATCACGTGACTGATCATGCACTGATCACATGCTGATCATGCACTGATCACGTGACTGATCATGCACTGATCACGTGGCTATCATGCACTACTCACGTGGCTGATCATGCAATGATCATGTAGCTACCATGTACTGGTCACGTGACTGATCATACACCCATCAGGTGACTGATCATGCACTGATCACGTGGCTGATCATGCACTGATCACCTGCCTGATCATGCACTGATCACGTGACAAATCATGCACTGATCACATGGCTATCATGAACTGATCACGTGGCTGATCATGCACTGATCACGTGGCTGATCATGCACTGATACCGTGACTGAGCATGGACTGATCACATGACTATCATGTAGTGATCACGTGACTTAATGGCGCTGATCATGTGACTGATCATGCACTGATCATGTTTGCTATCATACACTGATCATGTGCCTCTGGAGGCAATAAACAAAGAGCTGAGTAGGCACGAATCAAACAGTCAGCAGGCAATAATCATGGAACTCAGCTGTGAGGAATCATGCTGCTCAGCTGGCAATAATCAAGCAGCTGAGCAGGCAGGAATTACGCAGCACAGCTGGCAATTGTCAAGCAGATGACAGGCAGGAATCGTGCAGCTCAGCTGGCAATTGTCAAGCAGATGAGCAGACAGTAATCACGCAGCTCAGCAGGCCCTGATCACGTGACTGAGCATGCACTGTTCACGTGGCTGATCATACACTGATCACGTGATGATCATGCACTGATCACTTGGATATCATGCACTGATCACGTGGCTGATCATACACTGTTCACGTGTCTGACCATGCACTGATCACGTGGCTGATCATACACTGCTCACGTAACTGATCATGCACTGATCACGTGGCTATCATGCACTGATCACGTGGCTGAACATGCACTGTTCACGTGGCTGATCACACACCTGTCACGTGACATATCATGCACTGATCACGTGGCACTCATGCACTGATCACGTGGCTGATCATACTCTGCTCACGTAACTCATCATGCACACATCACGTGGCTATCATGCACTGCTCACGTGGCTCGTCATGGAATGATCACGTAGCTACCATATACTGGTCACGTGACTGATCATGCACAGATCACGTAAATGATCATGCACTGTTCACGTGACTGATCATGTACTGATCACGTGACTGATCATGCACTGATCACGTGGCTATCATGCTCTGCTCACGTGGCTGATCATGCAACGATCACGTAGCAACCATGTACTGGTCACGTGACTGATCATGCACTGATCACGTAATTGATCATGCACTGATCACGTGGCTCATCATGCACTGATCACGTGGCTGATCACACATGTATCACGTGACTGATCATGCACTGATCACGTGGCTCTCATGCACTGATCACGTGGCTATCATGCACTGATCACGTGGCTGATCATGCACTGATCACGTGGCTATCATGCACTGATCACGTGACTGATCATGCACTGATCACGTGGCTGATCATGCACTGATCACGTGACTGATCATGCACTGATCACGTGAGTGATCATGCACTGATCACGTGACTGATCATGCACTGATCACGTGGCTATCATGCACTGATCACGTGGCTGATCATGCACTGATCACGTAGCTACCATGCACTGATCACGTGACTGATCATGCACTGATCACGTAATTGATCATGCACTGATCACGTGGCTGATCATGCACTGATCACGTGGCTGATCATGCACTGATCACGTGACTGATCATGCACTGATCACGTGACTGATCATGCACTGATCACGTGGCTATCATGCACTGATCACGTGGCTGATCATGCACTGATCACGTGGCTGATCATGCACTGATCACATGACTGATCATGCACTGATCACGTGACTGATCATGCACTGATCACGTGGCTATCATGCACTGATCACGTGGCTGATCATGCACTGATCATGTAGCTACCATGTACTGGTCACGTGACTGATCATGCACTGATCACGTGACTGATCATGCACTGATCACGTGGCTATCATGCACTGATCACGTGGCTGATCATGCACTGATCACGTGCCTGATCATGCACTGATCACGTGACTGATCATGCACTGATCACGTGGCTATCATGCACTGATCACGTGGCTGATCATGCACTGATCACGTGGCTGATCATGCACTGATACGTGACTGATCATGCACTGATCACGTGACTGATCATGCACTGATCACGTGGCTATCATGCACTACTCACGTGGCTGATCATGCAATGATCATGTAGCTACCATGTACAGGTCACGTGAATGATCATACACCCATCAGGTGACTGATCATGCACTGATCACGTGGCTATCATGCACTGATCACGTGACTGATCATGCACTGATCACGTCTATATCATGCACTGATCACATGACTGCCCATGCACTGATCACGTGGATGATCATACACTAATCATGTGACAGATCATGCACTGATCACGTGGCTGATCATGCACTGATACCGTGACTGAGCATGGACTGATCACATGACTATCATGTAGTGATCACGTGACTTAATGGCGCTGATCATGTGACTGATCATGCGCTGATCATGTTTGCTATCATACACTGATCATGTGCCTCTGGAGGCAATAAACAAAGAGCTGAGTAGGCACGAATCAAACAGTCAGCAGGCAATAATCATGGAACTCAGGTGTGAGGAATCATGCTGCTCAGCTGGCAATAATCAAGCAGCTGAGCAGGCAGGAATTACGCAGCACAGCTGGCAATTGTCAAGCAGATGACAGGCAGGAATCGTGCAGCTCAGCTGGCAATTGTCAAGCAGATGAGCAGACAGTAATCACGCAGCTCAGCAGGCCCTGATCACGTGACTGAGCATGCACTGTTCACGTGGCTGATCATACACTGATCACGTGACTGATCATGCACTGATCACGTGGCTATCATGCACTGATCACGTGGCTGATCATACACTGTTCACGTGTCTGACCATGCACTGATCACGTGGCTGATCATACACTGCTCACGTAACTGATCATGCACTGATCACGTGGCTGATCATGCACTGATCACGTGGCTGATCATGCACTGATCACGTGGCTGATCATGCACTGATCACGTGACTGATCATGCACTGATCACTGGCTATCATGCACTCATTCACTGGCTATCATGCACTGATCACGTGGCTGATCATGCACTGATCACGTGACTGATCATGCACTGATCACGTCTATATCATGCACTGATCACGTGACTGATCATGCACTGATCACGTGGATGATCATGCACTGATCATGTGACTGATCATGCACTGATCACGTGGCTATCATGCACTGATCACGTGGCTGATCATGCACTGATCACGTAGCTACCATGCACTGATCACGTGACTGATCATGCACTGATCACGTAATTGATCATGCACTGATCACGTGACTTATCATGCACTGATCACGTGACTGATCATGCACTGATCACGTGACTGATCATGCACTGATCACGTGGCTATCATGCACTACTCACGTGGCTGATCATGCAATGATCATGTAGCTACCATGTACTGGTCACGTGACTGATCATACACCCATCAGGTGACTGATCATGCACTGATCACGTGGCTATCATGCACTGATCACGTGGCTGATCATGCACTGATCACGTGCCTGATCATGCACTGATCACGTGACTGATCATGCACTGATCACGTGGCTATCATGCACTGATCACGTGGCTGATCATGCACTGATCACGTGGCTGATCATGCACTGATACCGTGACTGAGCATGGACTGATCACATGACTATCATGTAGTGATCACGTGACTTAATGGCGCTGATCATGTGACTGATCATGCGCTGATCATGTTTGCTATCATACACTGATCATGTGCCTCTGGAGGCAATAAACAAAGAGCTGAGTAGGCACGAATCAAACAGTCAGCAGGCAATAATCATGGAACTCAGGTGTGAGGAATCATGCTGCTCAGCTGGCAATAATCAAGCAGCTGAGCAGGCAGGAATTACGCAGCACAGCTGGCAATTGTCAAGCAGATGACAGGCAGGAATCGTGCAGCTCAGCTGGCAATTGTCAAGCAGATGAGCAGACAGTAATCACGCAGCTCAGCAGGCCCAGATCACGTGACTGAGCATGCACTGTTCACGTGGCTGATCATACACTGATCACGTGACTGATCATGCACTGATCACTGGCTATCATGCACTGATCACGTGGCTGATCATACACTGTTCACGTGTCTGACCATGCACTGATCACGTGGCTGATCATACACTGCTCACGTAACTGATCATGCACTGATCACGTGGCTGATCATGCACTGATCAGTGGCTATCATGCACTGATCACGTGGCTGATCATGCACTGATCACGTGACTGATCATGCACTGATCACTGGCTATCATGCACTGATTAACTGGCTATCATGCACTGATCACGTGGCTGATCATGCACTGATCACGTGACTGATCATGCACTGATCACGTCTATATCATGCACTGATCACATGACTGATCATGCACTGATCACGTGGATGATCATGCACTGATCATGTGACTGATCATGCACTGATCACGTGGCTATCATGCACTGATCACGCTGATCATGCAATGATCACGTAGCTACCATGTACTGGTCACGTGACTGATCATGCACTGATCACGTGATTGATCATGCACTGATCACGTGACTGATCATGCACTGATCACGTGTGATCATGCACTGATCACGTGACTGATCATGCACTGATCACGTGGCTATCATGCACTGCTCACGTGGCTGATCATGCAATGATCACTAGCTACCATGTACTGGTCACGTGACTGATCATGCACTGATCACGTGACTGATCATGCACTGATCACGTGGCTGATCATGCACTGATCACGTGGCTGATCATGCACTGATCACGTGACTGATCATGCACTGATCACGTGACTGATCATGCACTGATCACGTGACTGATCATGCACTGATCACGTGCCTGATCATGCACTGATCACGTGACTGATCATGCACTGATCACATGGCTATCATGAACTGATCACGTGGCTGATCATGCACTGATCACGTGGCTGATCATGCACTGATACCGTGACTGAGCATGGACTGATCACATGACTATCATGTAGTGATCACGTGACTTAATGGCGCTGATCATGTGACTGATCATGCACTGATCATGTTTGCTATCATACACTGATCATGTGCCTCTGGAGGCAATAAACAAAGAGCTGAGTAGGCACGAATCATACAGTCAGCAGGCAATAATCATGGAACTCAGCTGTGAGGAATCATGCTGCTCAGCTGGCAATAATCAAGCAGCTGAGCAGGCAGGAATTACGCAGCACAGCTGGCAATTGTCAAGCAGATGACAGGCAGGAATCGTGCAGCTCAGCTGGCAATTGTCAAGCAGATGAGCAGACAGTAATCACGCAGCTCAGCAGGCCCTGATCACGTGACTGAGCATGCACTGTTCACGTGGCTGATCATACACTGATCACGTGATGATCATGCACTGATCACTTGGATATCATGCACTGATCACGTGGCTGATCATACACTGTTCACGTGTCTGACCATGCACTGATCACGTGGCTGATCATACACTGCTCACGTAACTGATCATGCACTGATCACGTGGCTATCATGCACTGATCACGTGGCTGAACATGCACTGTTCACGTGGCTGATCACACACCTGTCACGTGACATATCATGCACTGATCACGTGGCACTCATGCACTGATCACGTGGCTGATCATACTCTGCTCACGTAACTCATCATGCACACATCACGTGGCTATCATGCACTGCTCACGTGGCTCGTCATGGAATGATCACGTAGCTACCATATACTGGTCACGTGACTGATCATGCACTGATCACGTAAATGATCATGCACTGATCACGTGGCTGATCATGCACTGATCACGTGGCTATCATGCACTGCTCACGTGGCTGATCATGCAACGATCACGTAGCAACCATGTACTGGTCACGTGACTGATCATGCACTGATCACGTAATTGATCATGCACTGATCACGTGGCTCATCATGCACTGATCACGTGGCTGATCACACATGTATCACGTGACTGATCATGCACTGATCACGTGGCTATCATGCACTGATCACGTGGCTATCATGCACTGATCACGTGGCTGATCATACACTGATCACGTGACTGATCATGCACTGATCACGTGGCTATCATGCACTGATCACGTGGCTGATCATGCACTGATCACGTAGCTATCATGCACTGATCACGTGACTGATCATGCACTGATCACGTAACTGATCATGCACTGATCACGTGGCTTATCATGCACTGATCACGTGACTGATCATGCACTGATCACGTGACTGATCATGCACTGATCACGTGGCTATCATGCACTACTCACGTGGCTGATCATGCAATGATCATGTAGCTACCATGTACTGGTCACGTGACTGATCATACACCCATCAGGTGACTGATCATGCACTGATCACGTGGCTATCATGCACTGATCACGTGGCTGATCATGCACTGATCACGTGCCTGATCATGCACTGATCACGTGACTGATCATGCACTGATCACGTGGCTGATCATGCACTGATCACGTGGCTGATCATGCACTGATCACGTGGCTGATCATGCACTGATACCGTGACTGAGCATGGACTGATCACATGACTATCATGTAGTGATCACGTGACTTAATGGCGCTGATCATGTGACTGATCATGCACTGATCATGTTTGCTATCATACACTGATCATGTGCCTCTGGAGGCAATAAACAAAGAGCTGAGTAGGCACGAATCAAACAGTCAGCAGGCAATAATCATGGAACTCAGGTGTGAGGAATCATGCTGCTCAGCTGGCAATAATCAAGCAGCTGAGCAGGCAGGAATTACGCAGCACAGCTGGCAATTGTCAAGCAGATGACAGGCAGGAATCGTGCAGCTCAGCTGGCAATTGTCAAGCAGATGAGCAGACAGTAATCACGCAGCTCAGCAGGCCCAGATCACGTGACTGAGCATGCACTGTTCACGTGGCTGATCATACACTGATCACGTGACTGATCATGCACTGATCACGTGGCTGATCATGCACTGATCACGTGGCTGATCATGCACTGATCACGTGGCTGATCATGCACTGATCACGTGACTGATCATGCACTGATCACGTGGCTGATCATGCACTGATCACGTGGCTATCATGCACTGATCACGTGGCTGATCATGCACTGATCACGTGACTGATCATGCACTGATCACTGGCTATCATGCACTGATCACTGGCTATCATGCACTGATCACGTGGCTGATCATACACTGATCACGTGACTGATCATGCACTGATCACGTCTATATCATGCACTGATCACGTGACTGATCATGCACTGATCACGTGGATGATCATGCACTGATCACGTGACTGATCATGCACTGATCACGTGGCTATCATGCACTGATCACGTGGCTGATCATGCACTGATCACGTAGCTACCATGCACTGATCACGTGACTGATCATGCACTGATCACGTGGCTGATCATGCACTGATCACGTGACTGATCATGCACTGATCACGTGACTGATCATGCACTGATCACGTGACTGATCATGCACTGATCACGTGGCTATCATGCACTGATCACGTGGCTGATCATGCACTGATCACGTAGCTACCATGTACTGATCACGTGACTGATCATGCACTGATCACGTAATTGATCATGCACTGATCACGTGGCTGATCATGCACTGATCACGTGGCTGATCATGCACTGATCACGTGACTGATCATGCACTGATCACGTGACTGATCATGCACTGATCACGTGGCTGATCATGCACTGATCACGTGGCTGATCATGCACTGATCACGTGACTGATCATGCACTGATCACATGCTGATCATGCACTGATCACGTGACTGATCATGCACTGATCACGTGGCTATCATGCACTACTCACGTGGCTGATCATGCAATGATCATGTAGCTACCATGTACTGGTCACGTGACTGATCATACACCCATCAGGTGACTGATCATGCACTGATCACGTGGCTGATCATGCACTGATCACCTGCCTGATCATGCACTGATCACGTGACTGATCATGCACTGATCACATAGCTATCATGAACTGATCACGTGGCTGATCATGCACTGATCACGTGGCTGATCATGCACTGATACCGTGACTGAGCATGGACTGATCACATGACTATCATGTAGTGATCACGTGACTTAATGGCGCTGATCATGTGACTGATCATGCACTGATCATGTTTGCTATCATACACTGATCATGTGCCTCTGGAGGCAATAAACAAAGAGCTGAGTAGGCACGAATCAAACAGTCAGCAGGCAATAATCATGGAACTCAGCTGTGAGGAATCATGCTGCTCAGCTGGCAATAATCAAGCAGCTGAGCAGGCAGGAATTACGCAGCACAGCTGGCAATTGTCAAGCAGATGACAGGCAGGAATCGTGCAGCTCAGCTGGCAATTGTCAAGCAGATGAGCAGACAGTAATCACGCAGCTCAGCAGGCCCTGATCACGTGACTGAGCATGCACTGTTCACGTGGCTGATCATACACTGATCACGTGATGATCATGCACTGATCACTTGGATATCATGCACTGATCACGTGGCTGATCATACACTGTTCACGTGTCTGACCATGCACTGATCACGTGGCTGATCATACACTGCTCACGTAACTGATCATGCACTGATCACGTGGCTATCATGCACTGATCACGTGGCTGAACATGCACTGTTCACGTGGCTGATCACACACCTGTCACGTGACATATCATGCACTGATCACGTGGCACTCATGCACTGATCACGTGGCTGATCATACTCTGCTCACGTAACTGATCATGCACACATCACGTGGCTATCATGCACTGCTCACGTGGCTCGTCATGGAATGATCACGTAGCTACCATATACTGGTCACGTGACTGATCATGCACTGATCACGTAAATGATCATGCACTGATCACGTGACTGATCATGCACTGATCACGTGACTGATCATGCACTGATCACGTGGCTATCATGCACTGCTCACGTGGCTGATCATGCACTGATCACGTAGCTACCATGTACTGGTCACGTGACTGATCATGCACTGATCACGTAATTGATCATGCACTGATCACGTGACTTATCATGCACTGATCACGTGACTGATCATGCACTGATCACGTGACTGATCATGCACTGATCACGTGGCTATCATGCACTACTCACGTGGCTGATCATGCAATGATCATGTAGCTACCATGTACTGGTCACGTGACTGATCATACACCCATCAGGTGACTGATCATGCACTGATCACGTGGCTATCATGCACTGATCACGTGGCTGATCATGCACTGATCACCTGCCTGATCATGCACTGATCACGTGACTGATCATGCACTGATCACATGGCTATCATGCACTGATCACGTGGCTGATCATGCACTGATCACGTGGCTGATCATGCACTGATACCGTGACTGAGCATGGACTGATCACATGACTATCATGTAGTGATCACGTGACTTAATGGCGCTGATCATGTGACTGATCATGCACTGATCATGTTTGCTATCATACACTGATCATGTGCCTCTGGAGGCAATAAACAAAGAGCTGAGTAGGCACGAATCAAACAGTCAGCAGGCAATAATCATGGAACTCAGTGTGAGGAATCATGCTGCTCAGCTGGCAATAATCAAGCAGCTGAGCAGGCAGGAATTACGCAGCACAGCTGGCAATTGTCAAGCAGATGACAGGCAGGAATCGTGCAGCTCAGCTGGCAATTGTCAAGCAGATGAGCAGACAGTAATCACGCAGCTCAGCAGGCCCAGATCACGTGACTGAGCATGCACTGTTCACGTGGCTGATCATACACTGATCACGTGACTGATCATGCACTGATCACGTGGCTGATCATGCACTGATCACGTGACTGATCATGCACTGATCACGTGGCTGATCATGCACTGATCACGTGGCTGATCATGCACTGATCACGTGGCTGATCATGCACTGATCACGTGACTGATCATGCACTGATCACGTGGCTATCATGCACTGATCACTGGCTATCATGCACTGATCACGTGGCTGATCATGCACTGATCACGTGACTGATCATGCACTGATCACGTCTATATCATGCACTGATCACGTGACTGATCATGCACTGATCACGTGGATGATCATGCACTGATCATGTGACTGATCATGCACTGATCACGTGGCTATCATGCACTGATCACGTGGCTGATCATGCAATGATCACGTAGCTATCATGTACTGATCACGTGACTGATCATGCACTGATCACGTAACTGATCATGCACTGATCACGTGGCTGATCATGCACTGATCACGTGACTGATCATGCACTGATCACGTGACTGATCATGCACTGATCACGTGGCTATCATGCACTGATCACGTGGCTGATCATGCACTGATCACGTAGCTACCATGCACTGATCACGTGACTGATCATGCACTGATCACGTGATTGATCATGCACTGATCACGTGGCTGATCATGCACTGATCACGTGGCTGATCATGCACTGATCACGTGACTGATCATGCACTGATCACGTGACTGATCATGCACTGATCACGTGGCTGATCATGCACTGATCACGTGGCTGATCATGCACTGATCACGTGACTGATCATGCACTGATCACATGGCTGATCATGCACTGATCACGTGACTGATCATGCACTGATCACGTGGCTATCATGCACTACTCACGTGGCTGATCATGCAATGATCATGTAGCTACCATGTACTGGTCACGTGACTGATCATACACCCATCAGGTGACTGATCATGCACTGATCACGTGGCTGATCATGCACTGATCACCTGACTGATCATGCACTGATCACGTGACTGATCATGCACTGATCACATGGCTATCATGAACTGATCACGTGGCTGATCATGCACTGATCACGTGGCTGATCATGCACTGATACCGTGACTGAGCATGGACTGATCACATGACTATCATGTAGTGATCACGTGACTTAATGGCGCTGATCATGTGACTGATCATGCACTGATCATGTTTGCTATCATACACTGATCATGTGCCTCTGGAGGCAATAAACAAAGAGCTGAGTAGGCACGAATCAAACAGTCAGCAGGCAATAATCATGGAACTCAGCTGTGAGGAATCATGCTGCTCAGCTGGCAATAATCAAGCAGCTGAGCAGGCAGGAATTACGCAGCACAGCTGGCAATTGTCAAGCAGATGACAGGCAGGAATCGTGCAGCTCAGCTGGCAATTGTCAAGCAGATGAGCAGACAGTAATCACGCAGCTCAGCAGGCCCTGATCACGTGACTGAGCATGCACTGTTCACGTGGCTGATCATACACTGATCACGTGATGATCATGCACTGATCACTTGGATATCATGCACTGATCACGTGGCTGATCATACACTGTTCACGTGTCTGACCATGCACTGATCACGTGGCTGATCATACACTGCTCACGTAACTGATCATGCACTGATCACGTGGCTATCATGCACTGATCACGTGGCTGAACATGCACTGTTCACGTGGCTGATCACACACCTGTCACGTGACATATCATGCACTGATCACGTGGCACTCATGCACTGATCACGTGGCTGATCATACTCTGCTCACGTAACTCATCATGCACACATCACGTGGCTATCATGCACTGCTCACGTGGCTCGTCATGGAATGATCACGTAGCTACCATATACTGGTCACGTGACTGATCATGCACTGATCACGTAAATGATCATGCACTGTTCACGTGACTGATCATGTACTGATCACGTGACTGATCATGCACTGATCACGTGGCTATCATGCACTGCTCACGTGGCTGATCATGCAACGATCACGTAGCAACCATGTACTGGTCACGTGACTGATCATGCACTGATCACGTAATTGATCATGCACTGATCACGTGGCTCATCATGCACTGATCACGTGGCTGATCACACATGATCACGTGACTGATCATGCACTGATCACGTGACTGATCATGCACTGATCACGTGGCTGATCATGCACTGATCACGTGGCTGATCATGCACTGATCACGTGACTGATCATGCACTGATCACGTGACTGATCATGCACTGATCACGTGGCTATCATGCACTGATCACGTGGCTGATCATGCACTGATCACGTGACTGATCATGCACTGATCACATGACTGATCATGCACTGATCACGTGACTGATCATGCACTGATCACGTGGCTATCATGCACTACTCACGTGGCTGATCATGCAATGATCATGTAGCTACCATGTACTGGTCACGTGACTGATCATACACCCATCAGGTGACTGATCATGCACTGATCACGTGGCTATCATGCACTGATCACGTGGCTGATCATGCACTGATCACGTGCCTGATCATGCACTGATCACGTGACTGATCATGCACTGATCACGTGGCTGATCATGCACTGATCACGTGGCTGATCATGCACTGATCACGTGGCTGATCATGCACTGATACCGTGACTGAGCATGGACTGATCACATGACTATCATGTAGTGATCACGTGACTTAATGGCGCTGATCATGTGACTGATCATGCGCTGATCATGTTTGCTATCATACACTGATCATGTGCCTCTGGAGGCAATAAACAAAGAGCTGAGTAGGCACGAATCAAACAGTCAGCAGGCAATAATCATGGAACTCAGGTGTGAGGAATCATGCTGCTCAGCTGGCAATAATCAAGCAGCTGAGCAGGCAGGAATTACGCAGCACAGCTGGCAATTGTCAAGCAGATGACAGGCAGGAATCGTGCAGCTCAGCTGGCAATTGTCAAGCAGATGAGCAGACAGTAATCACGCAGCTCAGCAGGCCCAGATCACGTGACTGAGCATGCACTGTTCACGTGGCTGATCATACACTGATCACGTGACTGATCATGCACTGATCACGTGGCTATCATGCACTGATCACGTGGCTGATCATACACTGTTCACGTGACTGATCATGCACTGATCACGTGGCTATCATGCACTGATCACGTGGCTGATCATGCACTGATCACGTAACTGATCATGCACTGATCACGTGGCTGATCATGCACTGATCACGTGGCTATCATGCACTGATCACGTGGCTGATCATGCACTGATCACGTGACTGATCATGCACTGATCACTGGCTATCATGCACTCATCACTGGCTATCATGCACTGATCACGTGGCTGATCATACACTGATCACGTGACTGATCATGCACTGATCACGTCTGATCATGCACTGATCACGTGACTGATCATGCACTGATCACGTGGATGATCATGCACTGATCATGACTGATCATGCACTGATCACGTGGCTATCATGCACTGATCACGTGGCTGATCATGCACTGATCACGTAGCTACCATGTACTGATCACGTGACTGATCATGCACTGATCACGTGGCTGATCATGCACTGATCACGTGACTTATCATGCACTGATCACGTGAGTGATCATGCACTGATCACGTGACTGATCATGCACTGATCACGTGGCTATCATGCACTGATCACGTGGCTGATCATGCACTGATCACGTAGCTACCATGCACTGGTCACGTGACTGATCATGCACTGATCACGTGACTGATCATGCACTGATCACGTGGCTGATCATGCACTGATCACGTGGCTGATCATGCACTGATCACGTGACTGATCATGCACTGATCACGTGACTGATCATGCACTGATCACGTGGCTGATCATGCACTGATCACGTGGCTGATCATGCACTGATCACGTGACTGATCATGCACTGATCACATGGCTGATCATGCACTGATCACGTGGCTGATCATGCACTGATCACGTGGCTATCATGCACTACTCACGTGGCTGATCATGCAATGATCATGTAGCTACCATGTACTGGTCACGTGACTGATCATACACCCATCAGGTGACTGATCATGCACTGATCACGTGGCTGATCATGCACTGATCACGTGCCTGATCATGCACTGATCACGTGACAAATCATGCACTGATCACATGGCTATCATGAACTGATCACGTGGCTGATCATGCACTGATCACGTGGCTGATCATGCACTGATACCGTGACTGAGCATGGACTGATCACATGACTATCATGTAGTGATCACGTGACTTAATGGCGCTGATCATGTGACTGATCATGCACTGATCATGTTTGCTATCATACACTGATCATGTGCCTCTGGAGGCAATAAACAAAGAGCTGAGTAGGCACGAATCAAACAGTCAGCAGGCAATAATCATGGAACTCAGCTGTGAGGAATCATGCTGCTCAGCTGGCAATAATCAAGCAGCTGAGCAGGCAGGAATTACGCAGCACAGCTGGCAATTGTCAAGCAGATGACAGGCAGGAATCGTGCAGCTCAGCTGGCAATTGTCAAGCAGATGAGCAGACAGTAATCACGCAGCTCAGCAGGCCCTGATCACGTGACTGAGCATGCACTGTTCACGTGGCTGATCATACACTGATCACGTGATGATCATGCACTGATCACTTGGATATCATGCACTGATCACGTGGCTGATCATACACTGTTCACGTGTCTGACCATGCACTGATCACGTGGCTGATCATACACTGCTCACGTAACTGATCATGCACTGATCACGTGGCTATCATGCACTGATCACGTGGCTGATCATGCACTGATCACGTGGCTGATCACACACTGTCACGTGACTATCATGCACTGATCACGTGGCACTCATGCACTGATCACGTGGCTGATCATACACTGCTCACGTAACTGATCATGCACACATCACGTGGCTATCATGCACTGATCACGTGGCTGATCATGCACTGATCACGTGGCTGATCATGCACTGATCACGTGACTGATCATGCACTGATCACGTGCTGATCATGCACTGATCACGTGACTGATCATGCACTGATCACGTGGCTATCATGCACTGATCACGTGGCTGATCATGCACTGATCACGTGCCTGATCATGCACTGATCACGTGACTGATCATGCACTGATCACGTGGCTATCATGCACTGATCACGTGGCTGATCATGCACTGATCACGTGGCTGATCATGCACTGATACCGTGACTGAGCATGGACTGATCACATGACTATCATGTAGTGATCACGTGACTTAATGGCGCTGATCATGTGACTGATCATGCACTGATCATGTTTGCTATCATACACTGATCATGTGCCTCTGGAGGCAATAAACAAAGAGCTGAGTAGGCACGAATCAAACAGTCAGCAGGCAATAATCATGGAACTCAGGTGTGAGGAATCATGCTGCTCAGCTGGCAATAATCAAGCAGCTGAGCAGGCAGGAATTACGCAGCACAGCTGATAATTGTCAAGCAGATGACAGGCAGGAATCGTGCAGCTCAGCTGGCAATTGTCAAGCAGATGAGCAGACAGTAATCACGCAGCTCAGCAGGCCCTGATCACGTGACTGAGCATGCACTGTTCACGTGGCTGATCATACACTGATCACGTGACTGATCATGCACTGATCACGTGGCTATCATGCACTGATCACGTGGCTGATCATACACTGATCACGTGACTGATCATGCACTGATCACGTGGCTATCATGCACTGATCACGTGGCTGATCATGCACTGATCACGTGACTGATCATGCACTGATCACGTGGCTGATCATGCACTGATCAGTGGCTATCATGCACTGATCACGTGGCTGATCATGCACTGATCACGTGACTGATCATGCACTGATCACTGGCTATCATGCACTCATCACTGGCTATCATGCACTGATCACGTGGCTGATCATGCACTGATCACGTGACTGATCATGCACTGATCACGTCTGATCATGCACTGATCACGTGACTGATCATGCACTGATCACGTGGATGATCATGCACTGATCATGTGACTGATCATGCACTGATCACGTGGCTATCATGCACTGATCACGTGGCTGATCATGCACTGATCACGTAGCTATCATGTACTGGTCACGTGACTGATCATGCACTGATCACGTAATTGATCATGCACTGATCACGTGACTGATCATGCACTGATCACGTGACTGATCATGCACTGATCACGTGACTGATCATGCACTGATCACGTGGCTATCATGCACTGATCACGTGGCTGATCATGCACTGATCACGTAGCTACCATGTACTGGTCACGTGACTGATCATGCACTGATCACGTAATTGATCATGCACTGATCACGTGGCTGATCATGCACTGATCACGTGGCTGATCATGCACTGATCACGTGACTGATCATGCACTGATCACGTGACTGATCATGCACTGATCACGTGGCTGATCATGCACTGATCACGTGGCTGATCATGCACTGATCACGTGACTGATCATGCACTGATCACATGCTGATCATGCACTGATCACGTGACTGATCATGCACTGATCACGTGGCTATCATGCACTACTCACGTGGCTGATCATGCAATGATCATGTAGCTACCATGTACTGGTCACGTGACTGATCATACACCCATCAGGTGACTGATCATGCACTGATCACGTGGCTGATCATGCACTGATCACCTGACTGATCATGCACTGATCACGTGACTGATCATGCACTGATCACATGGCTATCATGAACTGATCACGTGGCTGATCATGCACTGATCACGTGGCTGATCATGCACTGATACCGTGACTGAGCATGGACTGATCACATGACTATCATGTAGTGATCACGTGACTTAATGGCGCTGATCATGTGACTGATCATGCACTGATCATGTTTGCTATCATACACTGATCATGTGCCTCTGGAGGCAATAAACAAAGAGCTGAGTAGGCACGAATCAAACAGTCAGCAGGCAATAATCATGGAACTCAGCTGTGAGGAATCATGCTGCTCAGCTGGCAATAATCAAGCAGCTGAGCAGGCAGGAATTACGCAGCACAGCTGGCAATTGTCAAGCAGATGACAGGCAGGAATCGTGCAGCTCAGCTGGCAATTGTCAAGCAGATGAGCAGACAGTAATCACGCAGCTCAGCAGGCCCTGATCACGTGACTGAGCATGCACTGTTCACGTGGCTGATCATACACTGATCACGTGATGATCATGCACTGATCACTTGGATATCATGCACTGATCACGTGGCTGATCATACACTGTTCACGTGTCTGACCATGCACTGATCACGTGGCTGATCATACACTGCTCACGTAACTGATCATGCACTGATCACGTGGCTATCATGCACTGATCACGTGGCTGAACATGCACTGTTCACGTGGCTGATCACACACCTGTCACGTGACATATCATGCACTGATCACGTGGCACTCATGCACTGATCACGTGGCTGATCATACTCTGCTCACGTAACTGATCATGCACACATCACGTGGCTATCATGCACTGCTCACGTGGCTCGTCATGGAATGATCACGTAGCTACCATATACTGGTCACGTGACTGATCATGCACTGATCACGTAAATGATCATGCACTGTTCACGTGACTGATCATGCACTGATCACGTGACTGATCATGCACTGATCACGTGGCTGATCATGCACTGATCACGTGGCTGATCATGCACTGATCACGTGGCTGATCATGCACTGATCACGTGACTGATCATGCACTGATCACGTGACTGATCATGCACTGATCACGTGGCTATCATGCACTGATCACGTGGCTGATCATGCACTGATCACGTAGCTATCATGCACTGATCACGTGACTGATCATGCACTGATCACGTGGCTGATCATGCACTGATCACGTGGCTGATCATGCACTGATCACGTGGCTGATCACACATGATCACGTGACTGATCATGCACTGATCACGTGACTGATCATGCACTGATCACGTGGCTGATCATGCACTGATCACGTGGCTATCATGCACTACTCACGTGGCTGATCATGCAATGATCATGTAGCTACCATGTACTGGTCACGTGACTGATCATACACCCATCAGGTGACTGATCATGCACTGATCACGTGGCTATCATGCACTGATCACGTGGCTGATCATGCACTGATCACGTGCCTGATCATGCACTGATCACGTGACTGATCATGCACTGATCACGTGGCTATCATGCACTGATCACGTGGCTGATCATGCACTGATCACGTGGCTGATCATGCACTGATACCGTGACTGAGCATGGACTGATCACATGACTATCATGTAGTGATCACGTGACTTAATGGCGCTGATCATGTGACTGATCATGCACTGATCATGTTTGCTATCATACACTGATCATGTGCCTCTGGAGGCAATAAACAAAGAGCTGAGTAGGCACGAATCAAACAGTCAGCAGGCAATAATCATGGAACTCAGGTGTGAGGAATCATGCTGCTCAGCTGGCAATAATCAAGCAGCTGAGCAGGCAGGAATTACGCAGCACAGCTGGCAATTGTCAAGCAGATGACAGGCAGGAATCGTGCAGCTCAGCTGGCAATTGTCAAGCAGATGAGCAGACAGTAATCACGCAGCTCAGCAGGCCCTGATCACGTGACTGAGCATGCACTGTTCACGTGGCTGATCATACACTGATCACGTGACTGATCATGCACTGATCACGTGGCTATCATGCACTGATCACGTGGCTGATCATACACTGATCACGTGACTGATCATGCACTGATCACGTGGCTATCATGCACTGATCACGTGGCTGATCATGCACTGATCACGTGGCTGATCATGCACTGATCACGTGACTGATCATGCACTGATCACGTGGCTGATCATGCACTGATCACGTGGCTGATCATGCACTGATCACGTGGCTGATCATGCACTGATCACGTGACTGATCATGCACTGATCACGTGACTGATCATGCACTGATCACGTGGCTATCATGCACTACTCACGTGGCTGATCATGCAATGATCATGTAGCTACCATGTACTGGTCACGTGACTGATCATACACCCATCAGGTGACTGATCATGCACTGATCACGTGGCTATCATGCACTGATCACGTGACTGATCATGCACTGATCACGTCTATATCATGCACTGATCACATGACTGATCATGCACTGATCACGTGGATGATCATGCACTGATCATGTGACTGATCATGCACTGATCACGTGGCTGATCATGCACTGATACCGTGACTGAGCATGGACTGATCACATGACTATCATGTAGTGATCACGTGACTTAATGGCGCTGATCATGTGACTGATCATGCGCTGATCATGTTTGCTATCATACACTGATCATGTGCCTCTGGAGGCAATAAACAAAGAGCTGAGTAGGCACGAATCAAACAGTCAGCAGGCAATAATCATGGAACTCAGGTGTGAGGAATCATGCTGCTCAGCTGGCAATAATCAAGCAGCTGAGCAGGCAGGAATTACGCAGCACAGCTGGCAATTGTCAAGCAGATGACAGGCAGGAATCGTGCAGCTCAGCTGGCAATTGTCAAGCAGATGAGCAGACAGTAATCACGCAGCTCAGCAGGCCCTGATCACGTGACTGAGCATGCACTGTTCACGTGGCTGATCATACACTGATCACGTGACTGATCATGCACTGATCACGTGGCTATCATGCACTGATCACGTGGCTGATCATACACTGATCACGTGTCTGACCATGCACTGATCACGTGGCTGATCATGCACTGATCACGTAACTGATCATGCACTGATCACGTGGCTGATCATGCACTGATCACGTGGCTATCATGCACTGATCACGTGGCTGATCATGCACTGATCACGTGACTGATCATGCACTGATCACTGGCTATCATGCACTGATCACTGGCTATCATGCACTGATCACGTGGCTGATCATGCACTGATCACGTGACTGATCATGCACTGATCACGTCTATATCATGCACTGATCACATGACTGATCATGCACTGATCACGTGGATGATCATGCACTGATCATGTGACTGATCATGCACTGATCACGTGGCTATCATGCACTGATCACGTGGCTGATCATGCACTGATCACGTAGCTACCATGCACTGATCACGTGGCTGATCATGCACTGATCACGTGATGATCATGCACTGATCACGTGGCTATCATGCACTGATCACGTGGCTGATCATGCACTGATCACGTGATCACGTGGCTGATCATACACTGATCACGTGACTGATCATGCACTGATCACGTGGCTATCATGCACTGATCACGTGGCTGATCATGCACTGATCACGTGGCTGATCATGCACTGATCACGTGACTATCATGCACTGATCACGTGGCATCATGCACTGATCACGTGGCTGATCATACACTGATCACGTGACTGATCATGCACTGATCACGTGGCTATCATGCACTGATCACGTGGCTGTCATGCAATGATCACGTAGCTACCATATACTGATCACGTGACTGATCATGCACTGATCACGTGACTGATCATGCACTGATCACGTGGCTGATCATGCACTGATCACGTGGCTATCATGCACTGATCACGTGGCTGATCATGCAACGATCACGTAGCAACCATGTACTGGTCACGTGACTGATCATGCACTGATCACGTAATTGATCATGCACTGATCACGTGGCTGATCATGCACTGATCACGTGGCTGATCACACATGATCACGTGACTGATCATGCACTGATCACGTGGCTATCATGCACTGATCACGTGGCTATCATGCACTGATCACGTGGCTGATCACACATGATCACGTGACTGATCATGCACTGATCACGTGGCTATCATGCACTGATCACGTGGCTGATCATGCACTGATCACGTGGCTGATCATGCACTGATCACGTGGCTGATCATGCACTGATCACGTGACTGATCATGCACTGATCACGTGGCTGATCATGCACTGATCACGTGGCTATCATGCACTGATCACGTGGCTGATCATGCACTGATCACGTGACTGATCATGCACTGATCACTGGCTATCATGCACTGATCACTGGCTATCATGCACTGATCACGTGGCTGATCATGCACTGATCACGTGACTGATCATGCACTGATCACGTCTATATCATGCACTGATCACGTGACTATCATGCACTGATCACGTGGATGATCATGCACTGATCATGTGACTGATCATGCACTGATCACGTGGCTATCATGCACTGATCACGTGGCTGATCATGCACTGATCACGTAGCTATCATGTACTGATCACGTGACTGATCATGCACTGATCACGTGACTGATCATGCACTGATCACGTGACTGATCATGCACTGATCACGTGACTGATCATGCACTGATCACGTGACTGATCATGCACTGATCACGTGGCTATCATGCACTGCTCACGTGGCTGATCATGCAATGATCACGTAGCTACCATGTACTGGTCACGTGACTGATCATGCACTGATCACGTGACTGATCATGCACTGATCACGTGGCTGATCATGCACTGATCACGTGGCTGATCATGCACTGATCACGTGACTGATCATGCACTGATCACGTGACTGATCATGCACTGATCACGTGACTGATCATGCACTGATCACGTGGCTGATCATGCACTGATCACGTGACTGATCATGCACTGATCACGTAGCTATCATGCACTGATCACGTGACTGATCATGCACTGATCACGTGGCTGATCATGCACTGATCACGTGGCTGATCATGCACTGATCACGTGGCTGATCATGCACTGATACCGTGACTGAGCATGGACTGATCACATGACTATCATGTAGTGATCACGTGACTTAATGGCGCTGATCATGTGACTGATCATGCACTGATCATGTTTGCTATCATACACTGATCATGTGCCTCTGGAGGCAATAAACAAAGAGCTGAGTAGGCACGAATCAAACAGTCAGCAGGCAATAATCATGGAACTCAGCTGTGAGGAATCATGCTGCTCAGCTGGCAATAATCAAGCAGCTGAGCAGGCAGGAATTACGCAGCACAGCTGGCAATTGTCAAGCAGATGACAGGCAGGAATCGTGCAGCTCAGCTGGCAATTGTCAAGCAGATGAGCAGACAGTAATCACGCAGCTCAGCAGGCCCTGATCACGTGACTGAGCATGCACTGTTCACGTGGCTGATCATACACTGATCACGTGATGATCATGCACTGATCACTTGGATATCATGCACTGATCACGTGGCTGATCATACACTGTTCACGTGTCTGACCATGCACTGATCACGTGGCTGATCATACACTGCTCACGTAACTGATCATGCACTGATCACGTGGCTATCATGCACTGATCACGTGGCTGAACATGCACTGTTCACGTGGCTGATCACACACCTGTCACGTGACATATCATGCACTGATCACGTGGCACTCATGCACTGATCACGTGGCTGATCATACTCTGCTCACGTAACTCATCATGCACACATCACGTGGCTATCATGCACTGCTCACGTGGCTCGTCATGGAATGATCACGTAGCTACCATATACTGGTCACGTGACTGATCATGCACAGATCACGTAAATGATCATGCACTGTTCACGTGACTGATCATGTACTGATCACGTGACTGATCATGCACTGATCACGTGGCTATCATGCTCTGCTCACGTGGCTGATCATGCAACGATCACGTAGCAACCATGTACTGGTCACGTGACTGATCATGCACTGATCACGTAATTGATCCTGCACTGATCACGTGGCTCATCATGCACTGATCACGTGGCTGATCACACATGTATCACGTGACTGATCATGCACTGATCACGTGGCTATCATGCACTGATCACGTGGATATCATGCACTGATCACGTGGCTGATCACACACGATCACATGACTGATCATGCACTGATCACGTGGCTATCATGCACTGATCACGTGGCTATCATGCACTGATCACGTGGCTGATCATGCAATGATCACGTAGCTACCATGTACTGGTCACGTGACTGATCATGCACTGATCACGTAATTGATCATGCACTGATCACGTGACTGATCATGCACTGATCACGTGACTGATCATGCACTGATCACGTGACTGATCATGCACTGATCACGTGGCTATCATGCACTGATCACGTGGCTGATCATGCACTGATCACGTAGCTACCATGCACTGATCACGTGACTGATCATGCACTGATCACGTGACTGATCATGCACTGATCACGTGGCTGATCATGCACTGATCACGTGGCTGATCATGCACTGATCACGTGACTGATCATGCACTGATCACGTGACTGATCATGCACTGATCACGTGGCTATCATGCACTGATCACGTGGCTGATCATGCACTGATCACGTGCCTGATCATGCACTGATCACATGACTGATCATGCACTGATCACGTGACTGATCATGCACTGATCACGTGGCTATCATGCACTGATCACGTGGCTGATCATGCACTGATCATGTAGCTACCATGTACTGGTCACGTGACTGATCATGCACTGATCACGTGACTGATCATGCACTGATCACGTGGCTATCATGCACTGATCACGTGGCTGATCATGCACTGATCACGTGACTGATCATGCACTGATCACGTGACTGATCATGCACTGATCACGTGGCTATCATGCACTGATCACGTGGCTGATCATGCACTGATCACGTGGCTGATCATGCACTGATCACGTGACTGATCATGCACTGATCACGTGACTATCATGCACTGATCACGTGGCTATCATGCACTGATCACGTGGCTGATCATGCACTGATCACGTAGCTATCATGTACTGATCACGTGACTGATCATGCACTGATCACGTGACTGATCATGCACTGATCACGTGGCTATCATGCACTGATCACGTGACTGATCATGCACTGATCACGTCTATATCATGCACTGATCACGTGACTGATCATGCACTGATCACGTGGATGATCATGCACTGATCACGTGACTGATCATGCACTGATCACGTGGCTGATCATGCACTGATCACGTGACTGATCATGCACTGATCACGTGACTGATCATGCACTGATCACGTGACTGATCATGCACTGATCACGTGGCTATCATGCACTACTCACGTGGCTGATCATGCAATGATCATGTAGCTACCATGTACTGGTCACGTGACTGATCATACACCCATCAGGTGACTGATCATGCACTGATCACGTGGCTATCATGCACTGATCACGTGGCTGATCATGCACTGATCACGTGCCTGATCATGCACTGATCACGTGACTGATCATGCACTGATCACGTGGCTATCATGCACTGATCACGTGGCTGATCATGCACTGATCACGTGGCTGATCATGCACTGATACCGTGACTGAGCATGGACTGATCACATGACTATCATGTAGTGATCACGTGACTTAATGGCGCTGATCATGTGACTGATCATGCACTGATCATGTTTGCTATCATACACTGATCATGTGCCTCTGGAGGCAATAAACAAAGAGCTGAGTAGGCACGAATCAAACAGTCAGCAGGCAATAATCATGGAACTCAGCTGTGAGGAATCATGCTGCTCAGCTGGCAATAATCAAGCAGCTGAGCAGGCAGGAATTACGCAGCACAGCTGGCAATTGTCAAGCAGATGACAGGCAGGAATCGTGCAGCTCAGCTGGCAATTGTCAAGCAGATGAGCAGACAGTAATCACGCAGCTCAGCAGGCCCTGATCACGTGACTGAGCATGCACTGTTCACGTGGCTGATCATACACTGATCACGTGACTGATCATGCACTGATCACGTGGCTATCATGCACTGATCACGTGGCTGATCATACACTGATCACGTGACTGATCATGCACTGATCACGTGGCTATCATGCACTGATCACGTGGCTGATCATGCACTGATCACGTGGCTGATCATGCACTGATCACGTGGCTGATCATGCACTGATCACGTGACTGATCATGCACTGATCACGTGGCTGATCATGCACTGATCAGTGGCTATCATGCACTGATCACGTGGCTGATCATGCACTGATCACGTGACTGATCATGCACTGATCACTGGCTATCATGCACTGATCACTGGCTATCATGCACTGATCACGTGGCTGATCATGCACTGATCACGTGACTGATCATGCACTGATCACGTCTATATCATGCACTGATCACGTGACTGATCATGCACTGATCACGTGGATGATCATGCACTGATCATGTGACTGATCATGCACTGATCACGTGGCTATCATGCACTGATCACGTGGCTGATCATGCACTGATCACGTGGCTATCATGCACTGATCACGTGACTGATCATGCACTGATCACGTGACTGATCATGCACTGATCACGTGACTGATCATGCACTGATCACGTGACTGATCATGCACTGATCACGTGGCTATCATGCACTACTCACGTGGCTGATCATGCAATGATCATGTAGCTACCATGTACTGGTCACGTGACTGATCATACACCCATCAGGTGACTGATCATGCACTGATCACGTGGCTATCATGCACTGATCACGTGGCTGATCATGCACTGATCACGTGCCTGATCATGCACTGATCACGTGACTGATCATGCACTGATCACGTGGCTGATCATGAACTGATCACGTGGCTGATCATGCACTGATCACGTGGCTGATCATGCACTGATACCGTGACTGAGCATGGACTGATCACATGACTATCATGTAGTGATCACGTGACTTAATGGCGCTGATCATGTGACTGATCATGCGCTGATCATGTTTGCTATCATACACTGATCATGTGCCTCTGGAGGCAATAAACAAAGAGCTGAGTAGGCACGAATCAAACAGTCAGCAGGCAATAATCATGGAACTCAGGTGTGAGGAATCATGCTGCTCAGCTGGCAATAATCAAGCAGCTGAGCAGGCAGGAATTACGCAGCACAGCTGGCAATTGTCAAGCAGATGACAGGCAGGAATCGTGCAGCTCAGCTGGCAATTGTCAAGCAGATGAGCAGACAGTAATCACGCAGCTCAGCAGGCCCAGATCACGTGACTGAGCATGCACTGTTCACGTGGCTGATCATACACTGATCACGTGACTGATCATGCACTGATCACGTGGCTATCATGCACTGATCACGTGGCTGATCATACACTGATCACGTGACTGATCATGCACTGATCACGTGGCTGATCATGCACTGATCACGTGGCTGATCATGCACTGATCACGTGACTGATCATGCACTGATCACGTGGCTGATCATGCACTGATCACGTGGCTATCATGCACTGATCACGTGGCTGATCATGCACTGATCACGTGACTGATCATGCACTGATCACTGGCTATCATGCACTCATCACTGGCTATCATGCACTGATCACGTGGCTGATCATGCACTGATCACGTGACTGATCATGCACTGATCACGGCTATATCATGCACTGATCACGTGACTGATCATGCACTGATCACGTGGATGATCATGCACTGATCACGTGACTGATCATGCACTGATCACGTGGCTATCATGCACTGATCACGTGGCTGATCATGCAATGATCACGTAGCTACCATGTACTGATCACGTGACTGATCATGCACTGATCACGTAATTGATCATGCACTGATCACGTGACTGATCATGCACTGATCACGTGACTGATCATGCACTGATCACGTGGCTGATCATGCACTGATCACGTGGCTGATCATGCACTGATCACGTGGCTGATCATGCACTGATCACGTGACTGATCATGCACTGATCACATGACTGATCATGCACTGATCACGTGACTGATCATGCACTGATCACGTGGCTATCATGCACTACTCACGTGGCTGATCATGCAATGATCATGTAGCTACCATGTACTGGTCACGTGACTGATCATACACCCATCAGGTGACTGATCATGCACTGATCACGTGGCTATCATGCACTGATCACGTGGCTGATCATGCACTGATCACGTGCCTGATCATGCACTGATCACGTGACTGATCATGCACTGATCACGTGGCTATCATGCACTGATCACGTGGCTGATCATGCACTGATCACGTGGCTGATCATGCACTGATACCGTGACTGAGCATGGACTGATCACATGACTATCATGTAGTGATCACGTGACTTAATGGCGCTGATCATGTGACTGATCATGCACTGATCATGTTTGCTATCATACACTGATCATGTGCCTCTGGAGGCAATAAACAAAGAGCTGAGTAGGCACGAATCAAACAGTCAGCAGGCAATAATCATGGAACTCAGCTGTGAGGAATCATGCTGCTCAGCTGGCAATAATCAAGCAGCTGAGCAGGCAGGAATTACGCAGCACAGCTGGCAATTGTCAAGCAGATGACAGGCAGGAATCGTGCAGCTCAGCTGGCAATTGTCAAGCAGATGAGCAGACAGTAATCACGCAGCTCAGCAGGCCCTGATCACGTGACTGAGCATGCACTGTTCACGTGGCTGATCATACACTGATCACGTGACTGATCATGCACTGATCACGTGGCTATCATGCACTGATCACGTGGCTGATCATACACTGATCACGTGACTGATCATGCACTGATCACGTGGCTGATCATGCACTGATCACGTGGCTGATCATGCACTGATCACGTGGCTGATCATGCACTGATCACGTGGCTGATCATGCACTGATCACGTGACTGATCATGCACTGATCACGTGGCTGATCATGCACTGATCACGTGGCTATCATGCACTGATCACGTGATCATGCACTGATCACGTGACTGATCATGCACTGATCACTGGCTATCATGCACTCATTCACTGGCTATCATGCACTGATCACGTGGCTGATCATGCACTGATCACGTGACTGATCATGCACTGATCACGTCTATATCATGCACTGATCACGTGACTGATCATGCACTGATCACGTGGATGATCATGCACTGATCATGTGACTGATCATGCACTGATCACGTGGCTATCATGCACTGATCACGTGGCTGATCATGCACTGATCACGTGGCTATCATGCACTGATCACGTGACTGATCATGCACTGATCACGTGACTGATCATGCACTGATCACGTGACTGATCATGCACTGATCACGTGGCTATCATGCACTACTCACGTGGCTGATCATGCAATGATCATGTAGCTACCATGTACTGGTCACGTGACTGATCATACACCCATCAGGTGACTGATCATGCACTGATCACGTGGCTATCATGCACTGATCACGTGGCTGATCATGCACTGATCACGTGCCTGATCATGCACTGATCACGTGACTGATCATGCACTGATCACGTGGCTATCATGCACTGATCACGTGGCTGATCATGCACTGATCACGTGGCTGATCATGCACTGATACCGTGACTGAGCATGGACTGATCACATGACTATCATGTAGTGATCACGTGACTTAATGGCGCTGATCATGTGACTGATCATGCGCTGATCATGTTTGCTATCATACACTGATCATGTGCCTCTGGAGGCAATAAACAAAGAGCTGAGTAGGCACGAATCAAACAGTCAGCAGGCAATAATCATGGAACTCAGGTGTGAGGAATCATGCTGCTCAGCTGGCAATAATCAAGCAGCTGAGCAGGCAGGAATTACGCAGCACAGCTGACAATTGTCAAGCAGATGACAGGCAGGAATCGTGCAGCTCAGCTGGCAATTGTCAAGCAGATGAGCAGACAGTAATCACGCAGCTCAGCAGGCCCAGATCACGTGACTGAGCATGCACTGTTCACGTGGCTGATCATACACTGATCACGTAACTGATCATGCACTGATCACGTGGCTATCATGCACTGATCACGTGGCTGATCATACACTGATCACGTGACTGATCATGCACTGATCACGTGGCTGATCATGCACTGATCACGTGGCTGATCATGCACTGATCACGTGGCTGATCATGCACTGATCACGTGGCTGATCATGCACTGATCACGTGGCTATCATGCACTGATCACGTGGCTGATCATGCACTGATCACGTGACTGATCATGCACTGATCACTGGCTATCATGCACTGATCACGTGGCTATCATGCACTGATCACGTGGCTGATCATGCACTGATCACGTGACTGATCATGCACTGATCACGCCTATATCATGCACTGATCACGTGACTGATCATGCACTGATCACGGATGATCATGCACTGATCATGCGACTGATCATGCACTGATCACGTGGCTATCATGCACTGATCACGTGGCTGATCATGCAATGATCACGTAGCTACCATGTACTGGTCACGTGACTGATCATGCACTGATCACGTAATTGATCATGCACTGATCACGTGACTGATCATGCACTGATCACGTGACTGATCATGCACTGATCACGTGGCTGATCATGCACTGATCACGTGGCTGATCATGCACTGATCACGTGACTGATCATGCACTGATCACGTGGCTGATCATGCACTGATCACGTGGCTGATCATGCACTGATCACGTGCCTGATCATGCACTGATCACATGACTGATCATGCACTGATCACGTGACTGATCATGCACTGATCACGTGGCTATCATGCACTACTCACGTGGCTGATCATGCAATGATCATGTAGCTACCATGTACTGGTCACGTGACTGATCATACACCCATCAGGTGACTGATCATGCACTGATCACGTGGCTATCATGCACTGATCACGTGGCTGATCATGCACTGATCACCTGCCTGATCATGCACTGATCACGTGGCTGATCATGCACTGATCACGTGGCTGATCATGCACTGATCACGTGGCTGATCATGCACTGATCACGTGGCTGATCATGCACTGATACCGTGACTGAGCATGGACTGATCACATGACTATCATGTAGTGATCACGTGACTTAATGGCGCTGATCATGTGACTGATCATGCGCTGATCATGTTTGCTATCATACACTGATCATGTGCCTCTGGAGGCAATAAACAAAGAGCTGAGTAGGCACGAATTATACAGTCAGCAGGCAATAATCATGGAACTCAGCTGTGAGGAATCATGCTGCTCAGCTGGCAATAATCAAGCAGCTGAGCAGGCAGGAATTACGCAGCACAGCTGGCAATTGTCAAGCAGATGACAGGCAGGAATCGTGCAGCTCAGCTGGCAATTGTCAAGCAGATGAGCAGACAGTAATCACGCAGCTCAGCAGGCCCTGATCACGTGACTGAGCATGCACTGTTCACGTGGCTGATCATGCACTGATCACGTAACTGATCATGCACTGATCACGTGGCTATCATGCACTGATCACGTGGCTGATCATACACTGTTCACGTGTATGACCATGCACTGATCACGTGGCTGATCATACACTGCTCACGTAACTGATCATGCACTGATCACGTGGCTGATCATGCACTGATCACGTGGCTGATCATGCACTGATCACGTGGCTGATCACACTGATCACGTGACTGATCATGCACTGATCACTGGCTATCATGCACTGATTCACTGGCTATCATGCACTGATCACGTGGCTGATCATGCACTGATCACGTGACTGATCATGCACTGATCACGTCTATATCATGCACTGATCACGTGACTGATCATGCACTGATCACGCGGATGATCATGCACTGATCACGTGACTGATCATGCACTGATCACGTGGCTATCATGCACTGATCACGTGGCTGATCATGCACTGATCACGTAGCTACCATGTACTGATCACGTGACTGATCATGCACTGATCACGTGACTGATCATGCACTGATCACGTGGCTATCATGCACTGATCACGTGGCTGATCATGCACTGATCACGTAGCTACCATGTACTGGTCACGTGACTGATCATGCACTGATCACGTAATTGATCATGCACTGATCACGTGGCTGATCATGCACTGATCACGTGGCTGATCATGCACTGATCACGTGACTGATCATGCACTGATCACGTGACTGATCATGCACTGATCACGTGGCTGATCATGCACTGATCACGTGCTGATCATGCACTGATCACGTGACTGATCATGCACTGATCACGTGACTGATCATGCACTGATCACGTGGCTATCATGCACTATCACGTGGCTGATCATGCACTGATCACGTAGCTACCATGTACTGGTCACGTGACTGATCATGCACTGATCACGTGACTGATCATGCACTGATCACGTGGCTATCATGCACTGATCACGTGGCTGATCATGCACTGATCACGTGCTGATCATGCACTGATCACGTGACTGATCATGCACTGATCACGTGGCTGATCATGCACTGATCACGTGGCTGATCATGCACTGATCACGTGGCTGATCATGCACTGATCACCTGCCTGATCATGCACTGATCACGTGACAAATCATGCACTGATCACATGGCTATCATGAACTGATCACGTGGCTGATCATGCACTGATCACGTGGCTGATCATGCACTGATACCGTGACTGAGCATGGACTGATCACATGACTATCATGTAGTGATCACGTGACTTAATGGCGCTGATCATGTGACTGATCATGCACTGATCATGTTTGCTATCATACACTGATCATGTGCCTCTGGAGGCAATAAACAAAGAGCTGAGTAGGCACGAATCAAACAGTCAGCAGGCAATAATCATGGAACTCAGCTGTGAGGAATCATGCTGCTCAGCTGGCAATAATCAAGCAGCTGAGCAGGCAGGAATTACGCAGCACAGCTGGCAATTGTCAAGCAGATGACAGGCAGGAATCGTGCAGCTCAGCTGGCAATTGTCAAGCAGATGAGCAGACAGTAATCACGCAGCTCAGCAGGCCCTGATCACGTGACTGAGCATGCACTGTTCACGTGGCTGATCATACACTGATCACGTGATGATCATGCACTGATCACGTGGATATCATGCACTGATCACGTGGCTGATCATACACTGATCACGTGTCTGACCATGCACTGATCACGTGGCTGATCATACACTGCTCACGTAACTGATCATGCACTGATCACGTGGCATCATGCACTGATCACGTGGCTGATCATGCACTGATCACGTGACTGATCATGCACATCACGTGGCTATCATGCACTGATCACGTGGCTGTCATGCACTGATCACGTGGCTACATATACTGATCACGTGACTGATCATGCACTGATCACGTGGCTGATCATGCACTGATCACGTGACTGATCATGCACTGATCACGTGACTGATCATGCACTGATCACGTGGCTATCATGCACTGATCACGTGGCTGATCATGCACTGATCACGTGACTGATCATGCACTGATCACGTGACTGATCATGCACTACTCACGTGGCTGATCATGCAATGATCATGTAGCTACCATGTACTGGTCACGTGAATGATCATGCACCCATCAGGTGACTGATCATGCACTGATCACGTGGCTATCATGCACTGATCACGTGACTGATCATGCACTGATCACGTCTATATCATGCACTGATCACATGACTGATCATGCACTGATCACGTGGATGATCATACACTAATCACGTGACAGATCATGCACTGATCACGTGGCTGATCATGCACTGATACCGTGACTGAGCATGGACTGATCACATGACTATCATGTAGTGATCACGTGACTTAATGGCGCTGATCATGTGACTGATCATGCGCTGATCATGTTTGCTATCATACACTGATCATGTGCCTCTGGAGGCAATAAACAAAGAGCTGAGTAGGCACGAATCAAACAGTCAGCAGGCAATAATCATGGAACTCAGGTGTGAGGAATCATGCTGCTCAGCTGGCAATAATCAAGCAGCTGAGCAGGCAGGAATTACGCAGCACATCTGACAATTGTCAAGCAGATGACAGGCAGGAATCGTGCAGCTCAGCTGGCAATTGTCAAGCAGATGAGCAGACGGTAATCACGCAGCTCAGCAGGCCCTGATCACGTGACTGAGCATGCACTGTTCACGTGGCTGATCATACACTGATCACGTAACTGATCATGCACTGATCACGTGGCTATCATGCACTGATCACGTGGCTGATCATACACTGTTCACGTGTTTGACCATGCACTGATCACGTGGCTGATCATACACTGCTCACGTAACTGATCATGCACTGATCACGTGGCTATCATGCACTGATCACGTGGCTGATCATGCACTGATCACGTGACTGATCATGCACTGATCACGTCTATATCATGCACTGATCACGTGGCTATCATGCACTGATCACGTGGCTGATCATACACTGATCACGTGACTGATCATGCACTGATCACGTGGCTATCATGCACTGCTCACGTGGCTGATCATGCAATGATCACGTAGCTACCATGTACTGGTCACGTGACTGATCATGCACTGATCACGTAACTGATCATGCACTGATCACGTGACTGATCATGCACTGATCACGTGACTGATCATGCACTGATCACGTGACTGATCATGCACTGATCACGTGGCTATCATGCACTGATCACGTGGCTGATCATGCACTGATCACGTAGCTACCATGTACTGGTCACGTGACTGATCATGCACTGATCACGTAATTGATCATGCACTGATCACGTGGCTGATCATGCACTGATCACGTGGCTGATCATGCACTGATCACGTGACTGATCATGCACTGATCACGTGACTGATCATGCACTGATCACGTGGCTGATCATGCACTGATCACATGACTGATCATGCACTGATCACGTGACTGATCATGCACTGATCACGTGGCTATCATGCACTGATCACGTGGCTGATCATGCACTGATCACGTGGCTGATCATGCACTGATCACGTGACTGATCATGCACTGATCACGTGGCATCATGCACTGATCACGTGGCTGATCATGCACTGATCACGTAACTGATCATGCACTGATCACGTGGCTATCATGCACTGATCACGTGGCTGTCATGCACTGATCACGTAGCTACATATACTGATCACGTGACTGATCATGCACTGATCACGTGGCTGATCATGCACTGATCACGTGACTGATCATGCACTGATCACGTGACTGATCATGCACTGATCACGTGGCTATCATGCACTGATCACGTGGCTGATCATGCACTGATCACGTGCCTGATCATGCACTGATCACATGACTGATCATGCACTGATCACGTGACTGATCATGCACTGATCACGTGGCTATCATGCACTACTCACGTGGCTGATCATGCAATGATCATGTAGCTACCATGTACAGGTCACGTGAATGATCATACACCCATCAGGTGACTGATCATGCACTGATCACGTGGCTATCATGCACTGATCACGAGACTGATCATGCACTGATCACGTCTATATCATGCACTGATCACATGACTGCCCATGCACTGATCACGTGGATGATCATACACTAATCATGTGACAGATCATGCACTGATCACGTGGCTGATCATGCACTGATACCGTGACTGAGCATGGACTGATCACATGACTATCATGTAGTGATCACGTGACTTAATGGCGCTGATCATGTGACTGATCATGCGCTGATCATGTTTGCTATCATACACTGATCATGTGCCTCTGGAGGCAATAAACAAAGAGCTGAGTAGGCACGAATCAAACAGTCAGCAGGCAATAATCATGGAACTCAGGTGTGAGGAATCATGCTGCTCAGCTGGCAATAATCAAGCAGCTGAGCAGGCAGGAATTACGCAGCACAGCTGACAATTGTCAAGCAGATGACAGGCAGGAATCGTGCAGCTCAGCTGGCAATTGTCAAGCAGATGAGCAGACAGTAATCACGCAGCTCAGCAGGCCCTGATCACGTGACTGAGCATGCACTGTTCACGTGGCTGATCATACACTGATCACGTAACTGATCATGCACTGATCACGTGGCTATCATGCACTGATCACGTGGCTGATCATACACTGTTCACGTGTCTGACCATGCACTGATCACGTGGCTGATCATGCACTGATCACGTGGCTGATCATGCACTGATCACGTGGCTGATCATGCACTGATCACGTGACTGATCATGCACTGATCACGTGGCTGATCATGCACTGATCACGTGGCTATCATGCACTGATCACGTGGCTGATCATGCACTGATCACGTGACTGATCATGCACTGATCACGTGACTGATCATGCACTGATCACGTGACTGATCATGCACTGATCACGTGGCTGATCATGCACTGATCACGTGACTGATCATGCACTGATCACGTGGCTATCATGCACTGATCACGTGGCTGATCATGCACTGATCACGTGGCTGATCATGCACTGATCACGTGACTGATCATGCACTGATCACGTGACTATCATGCACTGATCACGTGACTTAATGCCCTGATCATGTGACTGATCATGCACTGATCATGTTTGCTATCATGCACTGATCATGTGCCTCTGGAGGCAATGAACAAAGAGCTGAGTAGGCACGATCAAACAGTCAGCAGGCAATAATCATGGAACTCAGGTGTGAGGAATCATGCTGCTCAGCTGGCAATAATCAAGCAGCTGATCAGGCAGGAATTACGCAGCACAGCTGGCAATTGTCAAGCAGATGACAGGCAGGAATCGTGCAGCCAGCTGGCAATTGTCAAGCAGATGAGCAGACAGTAATCACGCAGCTCATCATGCACTGATCACGTGACTGATCATGCACTGATCACGTGGCTGATCATGCACTGATCACGTGGCTGATCATGCACTGATCACGTGGCTATCATGCACTGATCACGTGACTGATCATGCACTGATCACGTGACTGATCATGCACTGATCACGTGGCTGATCATGCACTGATCACGTGACTGATCATGCACTGATCACGTGACTGATCATGCACTGATCACGTGGCTATCATGCACTGCTCACGTGGCTGATCATGCACTGATCACGTAGCTACCATGTACTGGTCACATGACTGATCATGCACTGATCACGTAACTGATCATGCACTGATCACGTGGCTGATCATGCACTGATCACGTGGCTGATCATGCACTGATCACGTGACTGATCATGCACTGATCACGTGACTGATCATGCACTGATCACGTGACTGATCATGCACTGATCACGTGGCTGATCATGCACTGATCACGTGACTGATCATGCACTGATCACGTAGCTATCATGCACTGATCACGTGACTGATCATGCACTGATCACGTGGCTGATCATACACTGATCACGTGACTGATCATGCACTGATCACGTGGCTGATCATGCACTGATACCGTGACTGAGCATGGACTGATCACATGACTATCATGTAGTGATCACGTGACTTAATGGCGCTGATCATGTGACTGATCATGCACTGATAATGTTTGCTATCATACACTGATCATGTGCCTCTGGAGGCAATAAACAAAGAGCTGAGTAGGCACGAATTATACAGTCAGCAGGCAATAATCATGGAACTCAGCTGTGAGGAATCATGCTGCTCAGCTGGCAATAATCAAGCAGCTAGCAGGCAGGAATTACGCAGCACAGCTGGCAATTGTCAAGCAGATGACAGGCAGGAATCGTGCAGCTCAGCTGGCAATTGTCAAGCAGATGACAGACAGTAATCACGCAGCTCAGCAGGCCCTGATCACGTGACTGAGCATGCACTGTTCACGTGGCTGATCATACACTGATCACGTGATGATCATGCACTGATCACTTGGATATCATGCACTGATCACGTGGCTGATCATACACTGTTCACGTGTCTGACCATGCACTGATCACGTGGCTGATCATACAGTGCTCAGGTAACTGATCATGCACTGATCACGTGGCTATCATGCACTGATCACGTGGCTGATCATGCACTGTTCACGTGGCTGATCACACACTGTCACGTGACATATCATGCACTGATCACGTGGCACTCATGCACTGATCACGTGGCTGATCATACTCTGCTCACGTAACTGATCATGCACACATCACGTGGCTATCATGCACTGCTCACGTGGCTGTCATGGAATGATCACGTAGCTACCATATACTGGTCACGTGACTGATCATGCACTGATCACGTGAATGATCATGCACTGATCACGTGACTGATCATGCACTGATCACGTGGCTGATCATGCACTGATCACGTGGCTGATCATGCACTGATCACGTGGCTGATCATGCACTGATCACGTGGCTGATCACACATGATCACGTGACTGATCATGCACTGATCACGTGGCTATCATGCACTGATCACGTGGCTGATCATGCACTGATCACGTGACTGATCATGCACTGATCACGTGGCTGATCATGCACTGATCACGTGGCTGATCATGCACTGATCACGTGACTATCATGCACTGATCACGTGACTGATCATGCACTGATCACGTGGCTATCATGCACTGATCACGTGGCTGATCATGCACTGATCACGTGACTGATCATGCACTGATCACGTGACTGATCATGCACTGATCACGTGGATGATCATGCACTGATCACGTGGCTATCATGCACTGATCACGTGGATATCATGCACTGATCACGTGGCTGATCACACACTGATCACGTGACTGATCATGCACTGATCACGTGGCTATCATGCACTGATCACGTGGCTGATCATGCACTGATCACGTGGCTGATCATGCACTGATCACGTGACTGATCATGCACTGATCACGTGGCTGATCATGCACTGATCACGTGACTGATCATGCACTGATCACGTGGCTGATCATGCACTGATCACGTGACTGATCATGCACTGATCACGTGGCTATCATGCACTGATCACGTGGCTGATCATGCACTGATCACGTGGCTGATCATGCACTGTCACGTGACTATCATGCACTGATCACGTGGTATCATGCACTGATCACGTGGCTGATCATACACTGATCACGTGACTGATCATGCACTGATCACGTGGCTATCATGCACTGATCACGTGGCTGATCATGCAATGATCACGGCTACATATACTGGTCACGTGACTGATCATGCACTGATCACGAATGATCATGCACTGATCACGTGACTGATCATGCACTGATCACGTGACTGATCATGCACTGATCACGTGGCTATCATGCACTGCTCACGTGGCTGATCATGCACTGATCACGTAGCAACCATGTACTGGTCACGTGACTGATCATGCACTGATCACGTAATTGATCATGCACTGATCACGTGGCTCATCATGCACTGATCACGTGGCTGATCACACTGATCACGTGACTGATCATGCACTGATCACGTGACTGATCATGCACTGATCACGTGGCTATCATGCACTGATCACGTGGCTATCATGCACTGATCACGTGGCTGATCACACTGATCACGTGACTGATCATGCACTGATCACGTGGCTATCATGCACTGATCACGTGACTGATCATGCACTGATCACGTGACTGATCATGCACTGATCACGTGACTGATCATGCACTGATCATGACTGACGTGCTATCATGCACTGATCACGTGGCTGATCATGCAATGATCACACAGCTACCATGTACTGGTCACGTGACTGATCATGCACTGATCACATAATTGATCATGCACTGATCACGTGGCTTATCATGCACTGATCATGTGACTGATCATGTGCTGATCATGTTTGGTGTCATACACTGATCATGTGCCTCTGGAGGCAATGAACACAGAGCTGAGTAGGCAGGAATCAGTCAGCAGGCTATAATCATGGAACTCAGCTCTGAGAAATCATGCTGCTCAGCTGGCAATAATCAAGTAGATGAGCAGGCAGGAATTACGCAGCACAGGTGGCAATTGTCAAGCAGATGACAGGCAGGAATCGTGCAGCTCAGCTAGAAATTGTCAAGCAGATGAGCAGACAGTAATCACGAAGCTCAGCAGGCCCTGATCACGTGACTGAGCATGCACTGTTCACGTGGCTGATCACACACTGATCACGTGACTGATCATGCACTGATCATGTGACTGATCATGCACTGATCACGTGGCTATCATGCACTGATCACGTGGCTGATCATGCACTGATCACGGGACTGATCATGCACTGATCACGGGCTATCATGCACTGACACATGACTGATCATGCACTGATCACGTGGATGATCATGCACTGATCACGTGACTGATCATGCACTGATCACGTGGCTATCATGCACTGATCACGTGGCTGATCATGCACTGATCACGTGCTGATCATGCACTGATCACGTGACTGATCATGCACTGATCACGTGGCTATCATGCACTGATCACGTGGCTGATCATGCACTGATCACGTAGCTACATGCACTGATCACGTGACTGATCATGCACTGATCACGTGACTGATCATGCACTGATCACGTGGCTATCATGCACTGATCACGTGGCTGATCATGCACTGATACCGTGACTGAGCATGGACTGATCACATGACTATCATGTAGTGATCACGTGACTTAATGGCACTGATCATGTGACTGATCATGCGCTGATCATGTTTGCTATCATACACTGATCATGTGCCTCTGGAGGCAATAAACAAAGAGCTGAGTAGGCACGAATCAAACAGTCAGCAGGCAATAATCATGGAACTCAGGTGTGAGGAATCATGCTGCTCAGCTGGCAATAATCAAGCAGCTGAGCAGGCAGGAATTACGCAGCACAGCTGGCAATTGTCAAGCAGATGAGCAGACAGTAATCACGCAGCTCAGCAGGCCCTGATCACGTGACTGAGCATGCACTGTTCACGTGGCTGATCATACACTGATCACGTGATGATCATGCACTGATCACTTGGATATCATGCACTGATCACGTGGCTGATCACACACTGTTCACGTGTCTGACCATGCACTGATCACGTGGCTGATCATACAGTGCTCAGGTAACTGATCATGCACTGATCACGTGGCTATCATGGACTGATCACGTGGCTGAACATGCACTGTTCACGTGGCTGATCACACACCTGTCACGTGTCATATCATGCACTGATCACCTGGTACTCATGCACTGATCACGTGGCTGATCATACTCTGCTCACGAAACTCATTATGCACACATCACGTGGCTATCATTCACTGCTCACGTGGTTCATCATGGAATGATCACGAAGCTACAATATACTGGTCACGTGACTGATCATGCACAGATCACGTAAATGATCATGCACTGTTCACGTGACTGATCATGTACTGATCACGTTACTGATCATGCACTGATCACGTGGCTATCATGCTCGGCTCACGTGGCTGATCATGCACTGATCACGTAGCAACCATGTACTGGTCACGTGACTGATCATGCACTGATCAAGTAATTGATCCTGCAGTGATCACGTGGCTCATCACGCACTGATCCGGTGGCTGATCACACACGTATCACGTGACTGATCATGCACTGATCACGTAACTGATCATGCACTGATCACGTGGCTATCATGCACTGATCACGTGGATATCATGCACTGATCACGTGGCTGATCACACACGTATCACGTGACTGATCATGCACTGATCACGTGGCTATCATGCACTGATCACGTGACTGATCATGCACTGATCACGTGACTGATCATGCACTGATCACGTAACTGATCATGCACTGATCATGCACTGATCACGTGGCTATCATGCACTGATCACGTGGCTGATCATGCAATGATCACGCAGCTACCATGTACTGGTCACATGACTGATCATGCACTGATCACATAATTGATCATGCACTGATCACGTGGCTTATCATGCACTGATCATGTGACTGATCATGTGCTGATCATGTTTGGTGTCATACACTGATCATGTGCCTCTGGAGGCAATGAACAAAGAGCTGAGTAGGCAGGAATCAGTCAGCAGGCTATAATCATGGAACTCAGCTCTGAGAAATCATGCTGCTCAGCTGGCAATAATCAAGTAGATGAGCAGGCAGGAATTACGCAGCACAGGTGGCAATTGTCAAGCAGATGACAGGCAGGAATCGTGCAGCTCAGCTAGAAATTGTCAAGCAGATGAGCAGACAGTAATCACGAAGCTCAGCAGGCCCTGATCACGTGACTGAGCATGCACTGTTCACGTGGCTGATCACACACTGATCACGTGACTGATCATGCACTGATCACGTGACTGATCATGCACTGATCACGTGGCTATCATGCACTGATCACGTGGCTGATCATGCACTGATCACGGGACTGATCATGCACTGATCACGGGCTATCATGCACTGATACATGACTGATCATGCACTGATCACGTGGATGATCATGCACTGATCACGTGACTGATCATGCACTGATCACGTGGCTATCATGCACTGATCACGTGGCTGATCATGCACTGATCACGTGGCTGATCATGCACTGATCACGTGACTGATCATGCACTGATCACGTGACTGATCATGCACTGATCACGTGGCTATCATGCACTGATCACGTGGCTGATCATGCACTGATCACGTAGCTACATGCACTGATCACGTGACTGATCATGCACTGATCACGTGTGATCATGCACTGATCACGTGGCTATCATGCACTGATCACGTGGCTGATCATGCACTGATACCGTGACTGAGCATGGACTGATCACATGACTATCATGTAGTGATCACGTGACTTAATGGCACTGATCATGTGACTGATCATGCGCTGATCATGTTTGCTATCATACACTGATCATGTGCCTCTGGAGGCAATAAACAAAGAGCTGAGTAGGCACGAATCAAACAGTCAGCAGGCAATAATCATGGAACTCAGGTGTGAGGAATCATGCTGCTCAGCTGGCAATAATCAAGCAGCTGAGCAGGCAGGAATTACGCAGCACAGCTGGCAATTGTCAAGCAGATGAGCAGACAGTAATCACGCAGCTCAGCAGGCCCTGATCACGTGACTGAGCATGCACTGTTCACGTGGCTGATCATACACTGATCACGTGATGATCATGCACTGATCACGTGGATATCATGCACTGATCACGTGGCTGATCACACACTGTTCACGTGTCTGACCATGCACTGATCACGTGGCTGATCATACACTGCTCACGTAACTGATCATGCACTGATCACGTGGCTATCATGCACTGATCACGTGGCTGAACATGCACTGATCACGTGGCTGATCACACACTGTCACGTGACATATCATGCACTGATCACGTGGCACTCATGCACTGATCACGTGGCTGATCATACTCTGCTCACGTAACTGATCATGCACACATCACGTGGCTATCATGCACTGCTCACGTGGCTGATCATGGAATGATCACGTAGCTACCATATACTGGTCACGTGACTGATCATGCACTGATCACGTAAATGATCATGCACTGTTCACGTGACTGATCATGTACTGATCACGTGACTGATCATGCACTGATCACGTGGCTATCATGCACTGCTCACGTGGCTGATCATGCAATGATCACGTAGCAACCATGTACTGGTCACGTGACTGATCATGCACTGATCACGTAATTGATCATGCACTGATCACGTGGCTCATCATGCACTGATCACGTGGCTGATCACACACGATCACGTGACTGATCATGCACTGATCACGTGACTGATCATGCACTGATCACGTGGCTATCATGCACTGATCACGTGGATATCATGCACTGATCACGTGGCTGATCACACACGTATCACGTGACTGATCATGCACTGATCACGTGGCTATCATGCACTGATCACGTGACTGATCATGCACTGATCACGTGACTGATCATGCACTGATCACGTGACTGATCATGCACTGATCATGCACTGATCACGTGGCTATCATGCACTGATCACGTGGCTGATCATGCACTGATCACGCAGCTACCATGCACTGATCACATGACTGATCATGCACTGATCACGTAACTGATCATGCACTGATCACGTGGCTTATCATGCACTGATCATGTGACTGATCATGTGCTGATCATGTTTGGTGTCATACACTGATCATGTGCCTCTGGAGGCAATGAACATAGAGCTGAGTAGGCAGGAATCAGTCAGCAGGCTATAATCATGGAACTCAGCTCTGAGAAATCATGCTGCTCAGCTGGCAATAATCAAGTAGATGAGCAGGCAGGAATTACGCAGCACAGGTGGCAATTGTCAAGCAGATGACAGGCAGGAATCGTGCAGCTCAGCTGGCAATTGTCAAGCAGATGAGCAGACAGTAATCACGCAGCTCAGCAGGCCCTGATCACGTGACTGATCATGCACTGTTCACGTGGCTGATCACACACTGATCACGTGACTGATCATGCACTGATCATGTGACTGATCATGCACTGATCACGTGGCTATCATGCACTGATCACGTGGCTGATCATGCACTGATCACGGACTGATCATGCACTGATCACGGGCTATCATGCACTGACACATGACTGACATGCACTGATCACGTGGATGATCATGCACTGATCACGTGACTGATCATGCACTGATCACGTGGCTATCATGCACTGATCACGTGGCTGATCATGCACTGATCACGTGCTGATCATGCACTGATCACGTGACTGATCATGCACTGATCACGTGACTGATCATGCACTGATCACGTGGCTATCATGCACTGATCACGTGGCTGATCATGCACTGATCACGTAGCTACATGCACTGATCACGTGACTGATCATGCACTGATCACGTGACTGATCATGCACTGATCACGTGGCTATCATGCACTGATCACGTGGCTGATCATGCACTGATACCGTGACTGAGCATGGACTGATCACATGACTATCATGTAGTGATCACGTGACTTAATGGCACTGATCATGTGACTGATCATGCGCTGATCATGTTTGCTATCATACACTGATCATGTGCCTCTGGAGGCAATAAACAAAGAGCTGAGTAGGCACGAATCAAACAGTCAGCAGGCAATAATCATGGAACTCAGGTGTGAGGAATCATGCTGCTCAGCTGGCAATAATCAAGCAGCTGAGCAGGCAGGAATTACGCAGCACAGCTGGCAATTGTCAAGCAGATGAGCAGACAGTAATCACGCAGCTCAGCAGGCCCTGATCACGTGACTGAGCATGCACTGTTCACGTGGCTGATCACACTGATCACGTGATGATCATGCACTGATCACGTGGATATCATGCATTGATCACATGGCTGATCATACATTGTTCACGTGTCTGACCATGCACTGATCACGTGGCTGATCATACAGTGCTCAGGTAACTGATCATGCACTGATCACGTGGCTATCATGGACTGATCACGTGGCTGAACATGCACTGTTCACGTGGCTGATCACACACCTGTCACGTGTCATATCATGCACTGATCACGTGGTACTCATGCAGTGATCACGTGGCTGATCATACTCTGCTAATGAAACTCATCATGCACACATCACGTGGCTATCATGCACTGCTCACGTGGTTCGTCATGGAATGATCACGAAGCTACCATATATTGGTCACGTGACTGATCATGCACAGATCACGTAAATGATCATGCACTGTTCACGTGACTGATCATGTACTGATCATGTGACTGATAATTCACTGGTCACGTGGCTATCATGCTCTGCTCACGTGGCTGATCATGCAAGGATCACGTAGCAACCATGTACTGGTCTCGTGACTGATCATGCACTGATCAAGTAATTGATCCTGCACTGATCACGTGGCTCATCACGCACTGATCCGGTGGCTGATCACACACGTATCACGTGACTGATCATGTACAGATCACGTGACTAATCATGAAGTGATCACGTGGCTATCCTGCACTGATCACGTGGATATCATGCACTGATCACGTGGCTGATCACACACGTATCACGTGACTGATCATGCACTGATCACGTGGCTATCATGCACTGATCACGTGACTGATCATGCACAGATCACGTGACTGATCATGCACAGATCACGTGACTGATCATGCACTGATCACGTGGCTATCATGCACTGCTCACGTGACTGATCATGCAATGATCACACAGCTACCATGTACTGGTCACATGACTGATCATGCACTGATCACATAATTGATCATGCACGGATCACCTGGCTTATCATTCATTGATCATGTGACTGATCATGTGCTGTTCATGTTTGGTGTCACACACTGATCATGTGCCTCTGGAGGCAATGAACATAGAGGTGAGTAGGCAGGAATCAGTCAGCAGGCTATAATCATGGAACTCAGCTCTGACAAATCATGCTGCTCAGCTGGCAATAATCAAGAAGATGAGCAGGCAGGAATTATGCAGCACAGGTGGCAATTGTCAAGGAGATGACAGGCAGGAATCGTGCAGCTCAGCTGGAAATTGTCAAGCAGATGAGCAGACAGTAATCATGCAGCTCAGCAGGCCCAGATCACGTGACTGAGCATGCACTGTTCACATGGCTGATCACACATCTATCACGTGACTGATCATGCACTGATCATGTGACTGATCATGCACTGATCACGTCGCTATCTTGCACTGATCACTTGGCTGATCATACACTCATCACGGGACTGATCGTGCACTGATCACGGGCTATCATGCATTGACTACATGACTCACATGCACTGATCACGTGGATGATCATGCACTGATCACATGACTGACCATGCACCGATCACGTGACTGATCATGCACTGATCAAATGGCTGATCATGCACTGATCACGTGGCTATCATGCACTGCTCACGTGGCTGATCAGGCAATGATCACGTAGCTACCATGTACTGGTCACGTGACTTATCATGCACTGATCACGTAATTGATCCTGCACTGATCATGTGGCTGATCATGCACTGATCACGTGGCTGATCATCCACTGATCATGTGACTTATCATGCACTGATCACGTGACTGATAATGCACTGATCACGTGGCTATCATGCACTGATTACTTGGCTGGTCATACACTGATCACGTGCCTGGTCATGCACGGATTACATGACTGATCATGCACTGAACATGTGACTGATCATGCACTGATCACGTGGCTATCATGCACTACTCACGTGGCTGATCATGCAATGATCATGTAGCTACCATGTACTGGTCACGTGACTGATCATACACCGATCAGGTGACGGATCATGCACTGATCACGTGGCTATCATGCACTGTTCACGTGGCTGATCATACACTGATCACCTGCCTGGTCATGCACAGATGACGTGACAAATCATGAACTGATCACATAGCTATCATGAACTGATCACCTGGCTGATCATGCACTGATCACATGGCTGATCATGCACTGATACCGTGAGTGAGCATGGACTGATCACATGACTATCATGTAGTGATCACGTGACTTAATGGCTCTGATCATGTGACTGATCATGCGCTGATCATGTTTGCTATCATACACTGATCATGTGCCTCTGGAGGCAATAAACAAAGAGCTGAGTAGGCACGAATCAAACAGTCAGCAGGCAATAATCATGGAACTCAGGTGTGAGGAATCATGCTGCTCAGCTGGCAATTGACAAGCAGATGAGCAGGCAGTAATCACGCAGCTCAGCAGGCCCTGATCACGTGACTGAGCATGCACTGTTCACGTGGCTGATCATACACTGATCACGTGATGATCATGCACTGATCACTTGGATATCATGCATTGATCACATGGCTGATCATACATTGTTCACGTGTCTGACCATGCACTGATCACGTGGCTGATCATACAGTGCTCAGGTAACTGATCATGCACTGATCACGTGGCTATCATGGACTGATCACGCGGCTGAAGATGCACTGTTCACGTGGCTGATCACACACCTGTCACGTGACATATCATGCACTGATCACGTGGTACTCATGCAGTGATCACGTGGCTGATCATACTCTGCTAATGAAACTCATCATGCACACATCACGTGGCTATCATGCACTGCTCACGTGGTTCGTCATGGAATGATCACGAAGCTACCATATACTGGTCACGTGACTGATCATGCACAGATCACGTAAATGATCATGCACTGTTCACGTGACTGATCATGTACTGATCATGTGACTGATAATTCACTGGTCACGTGGCTATCATGCTCTGCTCACGTGGCTGATCATGCAAGGATCACGTAGCAACCATGTACTGGTCTCGTGACTGATCATGCACTGATCAAGTAATTGATCCTGCACTGATCACGTGGCTCATCACGCACTGATCCGGTGGCTGATCACACACGTATCACGTGACTGATCATGTACAGATCACGTGACTAATCATGAAGTGATCACGTGGCTATCCTGCACTGATCACGTGGATATCATGCACTGATCACGTGGCTGATCACACACGTATCACGTGACTGATCATGCACTGATCACGTGGCTATCATGCACTGATCACGTGACTGATCATGCACAGATCACGTGACTGATCATGCACAGATCACGTGACTGATCATGCACTGATCACGTGGCTATCATGCACTGCTCACGTGACTGATCATGCAATGATCACACAGCTACCATGTACTGGTCACATGACTGATCATGCACTGATCACATAATTGATCATGCACGGATCACCTGGCTTATCATGCATTGATCATGTGACTGATCATGTGCTGATCATGTTTGGTATCACACACTGATCATGTGCCTCTGGAGAAAATGAACATAGAGGTGAGTAGGCAGGAATCAGTCAGCAGGCTATAATCATGGAACTCAGCTCTGAGAAATCATGCTGCTCAGCTGGCAATAATCAAGTAGATGAGCAGGCAGGAATTACGCAGCACAGGTGGCAATTGTCAAGGAGATGACAGGCAGGAATCGTGCAGCTCACCTGGAAATTGTCAAGCAGATGAGCAGACAGTAATCATGCAGCTCAGCAGGCCCAGATCACGTGACTGAGCATGCACTGTTCACATGGCTGATCACACATCTATCACGTGACTGATCATGCACTGATCATGTGACTGATCATGCACTGATCACGTAGCTATCTTGCACTGATCACTTGGCTGATCATACACTCATCACGGGACTGATCGTGCACTGATCACGGGCTATCATGCATTGACTACATGACTCCACATGCACTGATCACGTGGATGATCATGCACTGATCACATGACTGACCATGCACTGATCACGTGACTGATCAGGCACTGATCAAATGGCTGATCATGCACTGATCACGTGGCTATCATGCACTGCTCACGTGGCTGATCAGGCAATGATCACGTAGCTACCATGTACTGGTCACGCGACTTATCATGCACTGATCACGTAATTGATCCTGCACTGATCATGTGGCTGATCATGCACTGATCACGTGGCTGATCATCCACTGATCATGTGACTTATCATGCACTGATCACGTGACTGATAATGCACTGATCACGTGGCTATCATGCACTGATCACTTGGCTGGTCATACACTGATCACGTGCCTGGTCATGCACGGATTACATGACTGATCATGCACTGAACATGTGACTGATCATGCACTGATCACGTGGCTATCATGCACTACTCACGTGGCTGATCATGCAATGATCATGTAGCTACCATGTACCGGTCACGTGACTGATCATACACCGATCAGGTGACGGATCATGCACTGATCACGTGGCTATCATGCACTGTTCACGTGGCTGATCATACACTGATCACCTGCCTGGTCATGCACAGATGACGTGACAAATCATGAACTGATCACATAGCTATCATGAACTGATCACCTGGCTGATCATGCACTGATCACATGGCTGATCATGCACTGATACCGTGAGTGAGCATGGACTGATCACATGACTATCATGTAGTGATCACGTGACTTAATGGCTCTGATCATGTGACTGATCATGCGCTGATCATGTTTGCTATCATACACTGATCATGTGCCTCTGGAGGCAATAAACAAAGAGCTGAGTAGGCACGAATCAAACAGTCAGCAGGCAATAATCATGGAACTCAGGTGTGAGGAATCATGCTGCTCAGCTGGCAATTGACAAGCAGATGAGCAGGCAGTAATCACGCAGCTCAGCAGGCCCAGATCACGTGACTGAGCATGCACTGTTCACGTGGCTGATCATACACTGATCACGTGATGATCATGCACTGATCACTTGGATATCATGCATTGATCACATGGCTGATCATACATTGTTCACGTGTCTGACCATGCACTGATCACGTGGCTGATCATACAGTGCTCAGGTAACTGATCATGCACTGATCACGTGGCTATCATGGACTGATCACGCGGCTGAAGATGCACTGTTCACGTGGCTGATCACACACCTGTCACGTGACATATCATGCACTGATCACGTGGTACTCATGCAGTGATCACGTGGCTGATCATACTCTGCTCATGAAACTCATCATGCACACATCACGTGGCTATCATGCACTGCTCACGTGGTTCGTCATGGAATGATCACGAAGCTACCATATACTGGTCACGTGACTGATCATGCACAGATCACGTAAATGATCATGCACTGTTCACGTGACTGATCATGTACTGATCATGTGACTGATAATTCACTGGTCACGTGGCTATCATGCTCTGCTCACGTGGCTGATCATGCAAGGATCACGTAGCAACCATGTACTGGTCTCGTGACTGATCATGCACTGATCAAGTAATTGATCCTGCACTGATCACGTGGCTCATCACGCACTGATCCGGTGGCTGATCACACACGTATCACGTGACTGATCATGCACTGATCACGTGACTAATCATGAAGTGATCACGTGGCTATCCTGCACTGATCACGTGGATATCATGCACTGATCACGTGGCTGATCACACACGTATCACGTGACTGATCATGCACTGATCACGTGGCTATCATGCACTGATCACGTGACTGATCATGCACTGATCACGTGACTTATCATGCACTGATCACGTGGCTGATCATGCACTGATCACGTGGCTATCATGCACTGATCACGTGACTGATCATGCACTGATCACGTGGCTACCATGTACTGATCACATGACTGATCATGCACTGATCACATAATTGATCATGCACGGATCACCTGGCTTATCATGCATTGATCATGTGACTGATCATGCGCTGATCATGTTTGGTGTCACACACTGATCATGTGCCTCTGGAGGCAATGAACATAGAGGTGAGTAGGCAGGAATCAGTCAGCAGGCTATAATCATGGAACTCAGCTCTGAGAAATCATGCTGCTCAGCTGGCAATAATCAAGTAGATGAGCAGGCAGGAATTACGCAGCACAGGTGGCAATTGTCAAGGAGATGACAGGCAGGAATCGTGCAGCTCAGCTGGAAATTGTCAAGCAGATCAGCAGACAGTAATCACGCAGCTCAGCAGGCCCAGATCACGTGACTGATCATGCACTGATCACGTGGCTGATCACACACTGATCACGTGACTGATCATGCACTGATCACGTGACTGATCATGCACTGATCACGTAGCTATCTTGCACTGATCACTTGGCTGATCATACACTCATCACGGGACTGATCGTGCACTGATCACGGGCTATCATGCATTGACTACATGACTCACATGCACTGATCACGTGGATGATCATGCACTGATCACGTGACTGACCATGCACTGATCACGTGACTGATCATGCACTGATCACATGGCTGATCATGCACTGATCACGTGGCTATCATGCACTGCTCACGTGGCTGATCAGGCAATGATCACGTAGCTACCATGTACTGGTCACGTGACTGATCATGCACTGATCACGTAATTGATCATGCACTGATCATGTGGCTGATCATGCACTGATCACGTGGCTGATCATCCACTGATCATGTGACTTATCATGCACTGATCACGTGTCCGATCATTCACTGATCACGTGGCTATCATGCACTGATCACTTGGCTGGACATACACTGATCACGTGCTGGTCATGCACTGATCACGTGGCTGATCATGCACTGATCAAGTGACTGATCATGCACTGATCACGTGGCTATCATGCACTACTCACGTGGCTGATCATGCAATGATCATGTAGCTACCATGTACTGGTCACGTGACTGATCATGCACCCATCAGGTGACTGATCATGCACTGATCACGTGGCTATCATGCACTGATCACGTGGCTGATCATACACTGATCACCTGCCTGGTCATGCACTGATGACGTGACAAATCATGCACTGATCACATAGCTATCATGAACTGATCACTTGGCTGATCATGCACTGATCACGTGGCTGATCATGCACTGATACCGTGACTGAGCATGGACTGATCACATGACTATCATGTAGTGATCACGTGACTTAATGGCACTGATCATGTGACTGATCATGCGCTGATCATGTTTGCTATCATACACTGATCATGTGCCTCTGGAGGCAATAAACAAAGAGCTGAGTAGGCACGAATCAAACAGTCAGCAGGCAATAATCATGGAACTCAGGTGTGAGGAATCATGCTGCTCAGCTGGCAATTGACAAGCAGATGAGCAGGCAGTAATCACGCAGCTCAGCAGGCCCTGATCACGTGACTGAGCATGCACTGTTCACGTGGCTGATCATACACTGATCACGTGATGATCATGCACTGATCACTTGGATATCATGCACTGATCACGTGGCTGATCATACACTGTTCACGTGTCTGACCATGCACTGATCACGTGGCTGATCATACACTGCTCACGTAACTGATCATGCACTGATCACGTGGCTATCATGCACTGATCACGTGGCTGAACATGCACTGTTCACGTGGCTGATCACACACCTGTCACGTGACATATCATGCACTGATCACGTGGCACTCATGCACTGATCACGTGGCTGATCATACTCTGCTAACGTAACTGATCATGCACACATCACGTGGCTATCATGCACTGCTCACGTGGTTCGTCATGGAATGATCACGTAGCTACCATATACTGGTCACGTGACTGATCATGCACAGATCACGTAAATGATCATGCACTGTTCACGTGTCTGATCATGTACTGATCACGTGACTGATAATTCACTGTTCACGTGGCTATCATGCTCTGCTCACGTGGCTTATCATGCAAGGATCACGTAGCAAACATTTACTGGTCACGTGACTGATCATGCACTGATCACGTAATTGATCCTGCACTGATCACGTGGCTCATCATGCACTGATCACGTGGCTGATCACACACATGATCACGTGACTGATCATGCACTGATCACGTGACTGATCATGCACTGATCACGTGGCTATCATGCACTGATCACGTGGATATCATGCACTGATCACGTGGCTGATCACACACGTATCACGTGACTGATCATGCACTGATCACGTGGCTATCATGCACTGATCACGTGGCTGATCATGCACTGATCACGTGACTGATCATGCACTGATCACGTGACTGATCATGCACTGATCACGTGGCTGATCATGCACTGATCACGTGGCTGATCATGCACTGATCACGTGGCTGATCATGCACTGATCACGTGGCTATCATGCACTGATCACGTGGCTGATCATGCAATGATCATGTAGCTACCATGCACTGGTCACGTGACTGATCATGCACTGATCACGTGACTGATCATGCACTGATCACGTGGCTGATCATGCACTGATCACGTGGCTGATCATGCACTGATCACGTGACTGATCATGCACTGAACACGTGACTGATCATGCACTGATCACGTGGCTATCATGCACTGATCACGTGGATATCATGCACTGATCACGTGGCTGATCACACATGATCACGTGACTGATCATGCACTGATCACGTGGCTGATCATGCACTGATCACGTGGCTGATCATGCAATGATCACGCAGCTACCATGTACTGGTCACATGACTGATCATGCACTGATCACATGACTGATCATGCACTGATCACGTGGCTTATCATGCACTGATCATGTGACTGATCATGTGCTGATCATGTTTGGTGTCATACACTGATCATGTGCCTCTGGAGGCAATGAACATAGAGCTGAGTAGGCAGGAATCAGTCAGCAGGCTATAATCATGGAACTCAGCTCTGAGAAATCATGCTGCTCAGCTGGCAATAATCAAGTAGATGAGCAGGCAGGAATTACGCAGCACAGGTGGCAATTGTCAAGCAGATGACAGGCAGGAATCGTGCAGCTCAGCTGGCAATTGTCAAGCAGATGAGCAGACAGTAATCACGCAGCTCAGCAGGCCCTGATCACGTGACTGAGCATGCACTGTTCACGTGGCTGATCATACACTGATCACGTGACTGATCATGCACTGATCACGTGACTGATCATGCACTGATCACGTGGCTATCATGCACTGATCACGTGGCTGATCATGCACTGATCACGGACTGATCATGCACTGATCACGGGCTATCATGCACTGACTACATGACTGCACATGCACTGATCACGTGGCTGATCATGCACTGATCACGTGACTGATCATGCACTGATCACGTGACTGATCATGCACTGATCACGTGGCTGATCATGCACTGATCACGTGGCTATCATGCACTGCTCACGTGGTTGATCATGCACTGATCACGTAGCTACCATGCACTGATCACGTGACTGATCATGCACTGATCACGTAACTGATCATGCACTGATCATGTGGCTGATCATGCACTGATCACGTGGCTGATCATGCACTGATCACGTGACTGATCATGCACTGATCACGTGACTGATCATGCACTGATCACGTGGCTATCATGCACTGATCACGTGGCTGATCATGCACTGATCACGTGACTGATCATGCACTGATCACGTGGCTGATCATGCACTGATCACGTGACTGATCATGCACTGATCACGTGGCTGATCATGCACTGATCACGTGGCTATCATGCACTGATCACGTGGCTGATCATGCAATGATCACGTAGCTACCATGTACTGGTCACGTGACTGATCATGCACTGATCACGTAATTGATCATGCACTGATCACGTGGCTGATCATGCACTGATCACGTGGCTGATCATGCACTGATCACGTGACTGATCATGCACTGATCACGTGACTGATCATGCACTGATCACGTGGCTATCATGCACTGATCACGTGGCTGATCATGCACTGATCACGTGACTGATCATGCACTGATCACGTGGCTGATCATGCACTGATCACGTGACTGATCATGCACTGATCACGTGTGATCATGCACTGATCACGTGGCTATCATGCACTGATCACGTGGCTGATCATGCATGATCACGCAGCTACCATGCACTGGTCACGTGACTGATCATGCACTGATCACGTGACTGATCATGCACTGATCACGTGGCTATCATGCACTGATCACGTGGCTGATCATGCACTGATCACGTAGCTATCATGCACTGATCACGTGACTGATCATGCACTGATCACGTGACTGATCATGCACTGATCACGTGACTGATCATGCACTGATCACGTGGCTGATCATGCACTGATCACGTGGCTGATCATGCACTGATCACGTGACTGATCATGCACTGATCACGTGACTGATCATGCACTGATCACGTGGCTATCATGCACTGATCACGTGGCTGATCATGCACTGATCACGTGCCTGATCATGCACTGATCACATGACTGATCATGCACTGATCACGTGACTGATCATGCACTGATCACGTGGCTATCATGCACTACTCACGTGGCTGATCATGCAATGATCATGTAGCTACCATGAACAGGTCACGTGACTGATCATACACCCATCAGGTGACTGATCATGCACTGATCACGTGGCTGATCATGCACTGATCACCTGACTGATCATGCACTGATCACGTGACAAATCATGCACTGATCACATAGCTATCATGAACTGATCACGTGGCTGATCATGCACTGATCACGTGGCTGATCATGCACTGATACCGTGACTGAGCATGGACTGATCACATGACTATCATGTAGTGATCACGTGACTTAATGGCGCTGATCATGTGACTGATCATGCGCTGATCATGTTTGCTATCATACACTGATCATGTGCCTCTGGAGGCAATAAACAAAGAGCTGAGTAGGCACGAATCAAACAGTCAGCAGGCAATAATCATGGAACTCAGCTGTGAGGAATCATGCTGCTCAGCTGGCAATAATCAAGCAGCTGAGCAGGCAGGAATTACGCAGCACAGCTGGCAATTGTCAAGCAGATGACAGGCAGGAATCGTGCAGCTCAGCTGGCAATTGTCAAGCAGATGAGCAGACAGTAATCACGCAGCTCAGCAGGCCCTGATCACGTGACTGAGCATGCACTGTTCACGTGGCTGATCATACACTGATCACGTGATGATCATGCACTGATCACTTGGATATCATGCACTGATCACGTGGCTGATCATACACTGTTCACGGGTCTGACCATGCACTGATCACGTGGCTGATCATCCACTGCTCACGTAACTGATCATGCACTGATCACGTGGCTATCATGCACTGATCACGTGGCTGAACATGCACTGTTCACGTGGCTGATCACACACCTGTCACGTGACATATCATGCACTGATCACGTGGCACTCATGCACTGATCACGTGGCTGATCATACTCTGCTCACGTAACTGATCATGCACACATCACGTGGCTATCATGCACTGCTCACGTGGCTCGTCATGGAATGATCACGTAGCTACCATATACTGGTCAAGTGACTGATCATGCACAGTTCACGTCAATGATCATGCACTGTTCAAGTGACTGATCATGTACTGATCACGTGACTGATCATGCACTGATCACGTGGCTATCATGCACTGCTCACGTGGCTGATCATGCAAGATCACGTAGCAACCATGTACTGGTCACGTGACTGATCATGCACTGATCACGTAATTGATCCTGCACTGATCACGTGGCTCATCATGCACTGATCACGTGGCTGATCACACATGATCACGTGACTGATCATGCACTGATCACGTGGCTATCATGCACTGATCACGTGGCTATCATGCACTGATCACGTAGCTATCATGCACTGATCACGTGGCTGATCATGCACTGATCACGTAGCTACCATGTACTGTCACGTGACTGATCATGCACTGATCACGTAACTGATCATGCACTGATCACGTGGCTGATCATGCACTGATCACGTGGCTGATCATGCACTGATCACGTGACTGATCATGCACTGATCACGTAACTGATCATGCACTGATCACGTGGCTATCATGCACTGATCACGTGGATATCATGCACTGATCACGTGGCTGATCATGCACTGATCACGTGACTGATCATGCACTGATCACGTGGCTGATCATGCACTGATCACGTGGCTGATCATGCACTGATCACGTGGCTGATCATGCACTGATCACGTGGCTGATCATGCACTGATCACGCAGCTACCATGCACTGATCACGTGACTGATCATGCACTGATCACGTAACTGATCATGCACTGATCACGTGGCTTATCATGCACTGATCATGTGACTGATCATGTGCTGATCATGTTTGGTGTCATACACTGATCATGTGCCTCTGGAGGCAATGAACATAGAGCTGAGTAGGCAGGAATCATCAGCAGGCTATAATCATGGAACTCAGCTCTGAGAAATCATGCTGCTCAGCTGGCAATAATCAAGTAGATGAGCAGGCAGGAATTACGCAGCACAGGTGGCAATTGTCAAGCAGATGACAGGCAGGAATCGTGCAGCTCAGCTGGCAATGGTCAAGCAGATGAGCAGACAGTAATCACGCAGCTCAGCAGGCCCTGATCACGTGACTGAGCATGCACTGTTCACGTGGCTGATCACACACTGATCACGTGACTGATCATGCACTGATCACGTGACTGATCATGCACTGATCACGTGGCTATCATGCACTGATCACGTGGCTGATCATGCACTGATCACGTGGCTGATCATGCACTGATCACGTGGCTGATCATGCACTGATCACGTGACTGATCATGCACTGATCACGTGGCTGATCATGCACTGATCACGTGGCTATCATGCACTGATCACGTGGCTGATCATGCACTGATCACGCAGCTACCATGCACTGATCACGTGACTGATCATGCACTGATCACGTAACTGATCATGCACTGATCACGTGGCTTATCATGCACTGATCATGTGACTGATCATGTGCTGATCATGTTTGGTGTCATACACTGATCATGTGCCTCTGGAGGCAATGAACATAGAGCTGAGTAGGCAGGAATCAGTCAGCAGGCTATAATCATGGAACTCAGCTCTGAGAAATCATGCTGCTCAGCTGGCAATAATCAAGTAGATGAGCAGGCAGGAATTACGCAGCACAGGTGGCAATTGTCAAGCAGATGACAGGCAGGAATCGTGCAGCTCAGCTGGCAATTGTCAGCAGATGAGCAGACAGTAATCACGCAGCTCAGCAGGCCTGATCACGTGACTGATCATGCACTGTTCACGTGGCTGATCACACACTGATCACGTGACTGATCATGCACTGATCACGTGACTGATCATGCACTGATCACGTGGCTGATCATGCACTGATCACGTGGCTGATCATGCACTGATCACGTGGCATCATGCACTGATCACGTGGCTGATCATGCACTGATCACGTGACTGATCATGCACTGATCACGTGGCTATCATGCACTGATCACGTGGCTGGTCATACTGATCACGTGCCTGTCATGCACTGATCACGTGGCTGATCATGCACTGATCACGTGACTGATCATGCACTGATCACGTGGCTGATCATGCACTGATCACGTGGCTATCATGCACTGATCACGTGGCTGATCATGCAATGATCACGTAGCTACCATGTACTGATCACGTGACTGATCATGCACTGATCACGTGGCTGATCATGCACTGATCACGTGACTGATCATGCACTGATCACGTGACTGATCATGCACTGATCACGTGACTGATCATGCACTGATCACGTGGCTATCATGCACTGATCACGTGGCTGATCATGCACTGATCACGTAGCTATCATGCACTGGTCACGTGACTGATCATGCACTGATCACATGACTGATCATGCACTGATCACGTGGCTTATCATGCACTGATCATGTGACTGATCATGTGCTGATCATGTTTGGTGTCATACACTGATCATGTGCCTCTGGAGGCAATGAACATAGAGCTGAGTAGGCAGGAATCAGTCAGCAGGCTATAATCATGGAACTCAGCTGTGAGAAATCATGCTGCTCAGCTGGCAATAATCAAGCAGCTGAGCAGGCAGGAATTACGCAGCACAGGTGGCAATTGTCAAGCAGATGACAGGCAGGAATCGTGCAGCTCAGCTGGCAATTGTCAAGCAGATGAGCAGACAGTAATCACGCAGCTCAGCAGGCCCTGATCACGTGACTGAGCATGCACTGTTCACGTGGCTGATCACACACTGATCACGTGACTGATCATGCACTGATCACGTGACTGATCATGCACTGATCACGTGGCTATCATGCACTGATCACGTGGCTGATCATGCACTGATCACGGGACTGATCATGCACTGATCACGTGCTATCATGCACTGACACATGACTCACATGCACTGATCACGTGGATGATCATGCACTGATCACGTGACTGATCATGCACTGATCACGTGACTGATCATGCACTGATCACGTGGCTGATCATGCACTGATCACGTGGCTATCATGCACTGCACGTGGCTGATCATGCAATGATCACGTAGCTACCATGTACTGATCACGTGACTGATCATGCACTGATCACGTAATTGATCATGCACTGATCACGTGGCTGATCATGCACTGATCACGTGGCTGATCATGCACTGATCACGTGACTGATCATGCACTGATCACGTGACTGATCATGCACTGATCACGTGGCTATCATGCACTGATCACGTGGCTGGACATGCACTGATCACGTGCCTGATCATGCACTGATCACGTGGCTGATCATGCACTGATCACGTGACTGATCATGCACTGATCACGTGGCTGATCATGCACTGATCACGTGGCTATCATGCACTGATCACGTGGCTGATCATGCACTGATCACGTGGCTATCATGCACTGATCACGTGACTGATCATGCACTGATCACGTACTGATCATGCACTGATCACGTGGCTGATCATGCACTGATCACGTGGCTGATCATGCACTGATCACGTGACTGATCATGCACTGATCACGTGACTGATCATGCACTGATCACGTGGCTATCATGCACTGATCACGTGGCTGATCATGCACTGATCACGTGCCTGATCATGCACTGATCACGTGGCTGATCATGCACTGATCACGTGACTGATCATGCACTGATCACGTGACTGATCATGCACTGATCACGTGGCTATCATGCACTGATCACGTGACTGATCATGCACTGATCACGTGGCTGATCATGCACTGATCACGTGGCTATCATGCACTGATCACGTGACTGATCATGCACTGATCACATGACTGATCATGCACTGATCACGTGGCTTATCATGCATTGATCATGTGACTGATCATGTGCTGATCATGTTTGGTATCATACACTGATCATGTGCCTCTGGAGGCAATGAACAAAGAGCTGAGTAGGCACGAATCAGTCAGCAGGCTATAATCATGGAACTCAGCTCTGAGAAATCATGCTGCTCAGCTGGCAATAATCAAGCAGATGAGCAGGCAGGAATTACGCAGCACAGCTGGCAATTGTCAAGCAGATGACAGGCAGGAATCGTGCAGCTCAGCTGGCAATTGTCAAGCAGATGAGCAGACAGTAATCACGCAGCTCAGCAGGCCCTGATCACGTGACTGAGCATGCACTGTTCACGTGGCTGATCACACACTGATCACGTGACTGATCATGCACTGATCACGTGACTGATCATGCACTGATCACGTGGCTATCATGCACTGATCACGTGGCTGATCATACACTGATCACGGGACTGATCATGCACTGATCACGGCGCTATTATGCATTGACTACATGACTCACATGCACTGATCACGTGCTGATCATGCACTGATCACGTGACTGATCATGCACTGATCACGTGACTGATCATGCACTGATCACGTGGCTATCATGCACTGATCACGTGGCTGATCATGCACTGATCACGTGGCTGATCATGCAATGATCACGTAGCTACCATATACTGGTCACGTGACTGATCATGCACTGATCACGTAAATGATCATGCACTGATCACGTGACTGATCATGCACTGATCACGTGACTGATCATGCACTGATCACGTGGCTATCATGCACTGATCACGTGGCTGATCATGCAATGATCACGTAGCAACCATGTACTGGTCACGTGACTGATCATGCACTGATCACGTAATTGATCATGCACTGATCACGTGGCTCATCATGCACTGATCACGTGACTGATCATGCACTGATCACGTGACTGATCATGCACTGATCACGTGACTATCATGCACTGATCACGTGGCTGATCATGCACTGATCACGGCTGATCATGCACTGATCACGTGATCATGCACTGATCACGTGGCTATCATGCACTGATCACGTGGCTGATCATGCACTGATCACGTGGCTGATCATGCACTGATCACGTGACTGATCATGCACTGATCACGTGGCTATCATGCACTGATCACGTGGATATCATGCACTGATCACGTGGCTGATCATGCACTGATCACGTGACTGATCATGCACTGATCACGTGGTATCATGCACTGATCACGTGGCTGATCATGCACTGATCACGTGACTGATCATGCACTGATCACGTGGCTGATCATGCACTGATCACGTAGCTGATCATGCACTGATCACGTGGCTATCATGCACTGATCACGTGGCTGATCATGCACTGATCACGTAGCTTACATGCACTGATCACGTGACTGATCATGCACTGATCACGTAACTGATCATGCACTGATCACGTGACTGATCATGCACTGATCACGTGACTGATCATGCACTGATCACGTGGCTATCATGCACTGATCACGTGGCTGATCATGCAATGATCACGTAGCTACCATGTACTGGTCACGTGACTGATCATGCACTGATCACGTAATTGATCATGCACTGATCACGTGGCTGATCATGCACTGATCACGTGACTGATCATGCACTGATCACGTGACTGATCATGCACTGATCACGTGGCTATCATGCACTGATCACGTGGCTGATCATGCACTGATCACGTGACTGATCATGCACTGATCACGTGACTGATCATGCACTGATCACGTGGATATCATGCACTGATCACGTGGCTGATCATGCACTGATCACGTGTCTGATCATGCACTGATCACGTGGCTGATCATGCACTGATCACGAACTGATCATGCACTGATCACGTGGCTATCATGCACTGATCACGTGGCTGATCATGCACTGATCACGTGGCTGATCACACACTGATCACGTGACTGATCATGCACTGATCACGTGGCATCATGCACTGATCACGTGGCTGATCATACACTGATCACGTGACTGATCATGCACTGATCACGTGGCTATCATGCACTGATCACGTGGCTGATCATGCAATGATCACGTAGCTACCATATACTGGTCACGTGACTGATCATGCACTGATCACGTAAATGATCATGCACTGATCACGTGACTGATCATGCACTGATCACGTGGCTGATCATGCACTGATCACGTGGCTATCATGCACTGATCACGTGGCTATCATGCACTGATCACGTGGCTGATCATGCACTGATCACGTAGCAATCATGCACTGATCACGTGACTGATCATGCACTGATCACGTAATTGATCATGCACTGATCACGTGACTGATCATGCACTGATCACGTGGCTGATCATGCACTGATCACGTGACTGATCATGCACTGATCACGTGGCTATCATGCACTGATCACGTGGCTGATCATGCACTGATCACGTGGATGATCATGCACTGATCACGTGGCTATCATGCACTACTCACGTGGCTGATCATGCAATGATCATGTAGCTACCATGTACTGGTCACGTGACTGATCATACACCCATCAGGTGATGATCATGCACTGATCACGTGGCTGATCATGCACTGATCACGTGACTGATCATGCACTGATCACGTGACTGATCATGCACTGATCACATGGCTATCATGCACTGATCACGTGGCTGATCATGCACTGATCACGTGGCTGATCATGCACTGATACCGTGACTGAGCATGGACTGATCACATGACTATCATGTAGTGATCACGTGACTTAATGGCGCTGATCATGTGACTGATCATGCGCTGATCATGTTTGCTATCATACACTGATCATGTGCCTCTGGAGGCAATAAACAAAGAGCTGAGTAGGCACGAATCAAACAGTCAGCAGGCAATAATCATGGAACTCAGCTGTGAGGAATCATGCTGCTCAGCTGGCAATAATCAAGCAGCTGAGCAGGCAGGAATTACGCAGCACAGCTGGCAATTGTCAAGCAGATGACAGGCAGGAATCGTGCAGCTCAGCTGGCAATTGTCAAGCAGATGAGCAGACAGTAATCACGCAGCTCAGCAGGCCCTGATCACGTGACTGAGCATGCACTGTTCACGTGGCTGATCATACACTGATCACGTGACTGATCATGCACTGATCACGTGGATATCATGCACTGATCACGTGGCTGATCATACACTGATCACGTGTCTGACCATGCACTGATCACGTGGCTGATCATGCACTGATCACGTGGCTGATCATGCACTGATCACGTGGCTATCATGCACTGATCACGTGGCTGATCATGCACTGATCACGTAGCTATCATGCACTGATCACGTGACTGATCATGCACTGATCACGTGGCTGATCATGCACTGATCACGTGGCTGATCATGCACTGATCACGCAGCTACCATGCACTGGTCACGTGACTGATCATGCACTGATCACGTAATTGATCATGCACTGATCACGTGGCTTATCATGCACTGATCATGTGACTGATCATGCACTGATCATGTTTGGTGTCATGCACTGATCATGTGCCTCTGGAGGCAATGAACATAGAGCTGAGTAGGCAGGAATCAGTCAGCAGGCTATAATCATGGAACTCAGCTCTGAGAAATCATGCTGCTCAGCTGGCAATAATCAAGTAGATGAGCAGGCAGGAATTACGCAGCACAGGTGGCAATTGTCAAGCAGATGACAGGCAGGAATCGTGCAGCTCAGCTGGAAATTGTCAAGCAGATGAGCAGACAGTAATCACGCAGCTCAGCAGGCCCTGATCACGTGACTGATCATGCACTGATCACGTGGCTGATCACACACTGATCACGTGACTGATCATGCACTGATCACGTGACTGATCATGCACTGATCACGTGGCTGATCATGCACTGATCACGTGGCTGATCATGCACTGATCACGTGGCTGATCATGCACTGATACCATGACTGATCATGCACTGATCACATGACTATCATGCACTGATCACGTGACTTAATGGTGCTGATCATGTGACTGATCATGCACTGATCATGTTTGCTATCATACACTGATCATGTGCCTCTGGAGGCAATAAACAAAGAGCTGAGTATGCACGAATCAAACAGTCAGCAGGCAATAATCATGGAACTCAGCTGTGAGGAATCATGCTGCTCAGCTGGCAATAATCAAGCAGCTGATCAGGCAGGAATTACACAGCACAGCTGGCAATTGTCAAGCAGATGAGCAGACAGTAATCATGCAGCTCAGCAGGCACTGATCACGTGACTGATCATGCACTGATCACGTGGCTGATCATGCACTGATCACGTGACTGATCATGCACTGATCACGTGGCTATCATGCACTGATCACGTGGCTGATCATGCACTGATCACGTGCTGATCATGCACTGATCACGTGGCTGATCATGCACTGATCACGTGACTGATCATGCACTGATCACGTAACTGATCATGCACTGATCACGTGGCTGATCATGCACTGATCACGTAGCTATCATGCACTGATCACGTGACTGATCATGCACTGATCACGTGACTGATCATGCACTGATCACGTGGCTGATCATGCACTGATCACGTGACTGATCATGCACTGATCACGTGACTGATCATGCACTGATCACGTGGCTATCATGCACTGATCACGTGGCTGATCATGCACTGATCACGCAGCTACCATGTACTGGTCACATGACTGATCATGCACTGATCACGTAATTGATCATGCACTGATCACGTGGCTTATCATGCACTGATCATGTGACTGATCATGTGCTGATCATGTTTGTTGTCACACACTGATCATGTGCCTCTGGAGGCAATGAACAAAGAGCTGAGTAGGCAGGCTATAATCATGGAACTCAGCTCTGAGAAATCATGCTGCTCAGCTGGCAATAATCAAGTAGATGAGCAGGCAGGAATTATGCAGCACAGGTGGCAATTGTCAAGCAGATGACAGGCAGGAATCGTGCAGCTCAGCTGGCAATTGTCAAGCAGATGAGCAGACAGTAATCACGCAGCTCAGCAGGCCCTGATCACGTGACTGATCATGCACTGTTCACGTGGCTGATCACACACTGATCACGTGACTGATCATGCACTGATCACGTAATTGTCATGCACTGATCACGTGGCTATCATGCACTGATCACGTGGCTGATCATGCACTGATCACGTAACTGATCATGCACTGATCACGTGGCTGATCATGCACTGATCACGTGGCATCATGCACTGATCACGTGGCTGATCATGCACTGATCACGTGACTGATCATGCACTGATCACGTGGCTATCATGCACTGATCACGTGGCTGTCATGGAATGATCACGTAGCTACCATATACTGATCACGTGACTGATCATGCACTGATCACGTAACTGATCATGCACTGATCACGTGACTGATCATGCACTGATCACGTGGCTATCATGCACTGATCACGTGGCTGATCATGCACTGATCACGTAGCTATCATGCACTGATCACGTGACTGATCATGCACTGATCACGTGACTGATCATGCACTGATCACGTGGCTGATCATGCACTGATCACGTGGCTGATCATGCACTGATCACGTGACTGATCATGCACTGATCACGTGACTGATCATGCACTGATCACGTGGCTATCATGCACTGATCACGTGGCTGATCATGCACTGATCACGTGCCTGATCATGCACTGATCACATGACTGATCATGCACTGATCACGTGACTGATCATGCACTGATCACGTGGCTATCATGCACTACTCACGTGGCTGATCATGCAATGATCATGTAGCTACCATGTACTGGTCACGTGACTGATCATACACCCATCAGGTGACTGATCATGCACTGATCACGTGGCTGATCATGCACTGATCACGTGACTGATCATGCACTGATCACGTGACTGATCATGCACTGATCACATAGCTATCATGCACTGATCACGTGGCTGATCATGCACTGATCACGTGGCTGATCATGCACTGATACCGTGACTGAGCATGGACTGATCACATGACTATCATGCAGTGATCACGTGACTTAATGGCGCTGATCATGTGACTGATCATGCGCTGATCATGTTTGCTATCATACACTGATCATGTGCCTCTGGAGGCAATAAACAAAGAGCTGAGTAGGCACGAATCAAACAGTCAGCAGGCAATAGTCATGGAACTCAGGTGTGAGGAATCATGCTGCTCAGCTGGCAATAATCAAGCAGCTGAGCAGGCAGGAATTACGCAGCACAGCTGGCAATTGTCAAGCAGATGACAGGCAGGAATCGTGCAGCTCAGCTGGCAATTGTCAAGCAGATGAGCAGACAGTAATCACGCAGCTCAGCAGGCCCTGATCACGTGACTGAGCATGCACTGTTCACGTGGCTGATCATACACTGATCACGTGATGATCATGCACTGATCACTTGGATATCATGCACTGATCACGTGGCTGATCATGCACTGTTCACGTGGCTGATCACACACTGATCACGTGACTGATCATGCACTGATCACGTGGCATCATGCACTGATCACGTGGCTGATCATACACTGATCACGTAACTGATCATGCACTGATCACGTGGCTATCATGCACTGATCACGTGGCTCATGCACTGATCACGTAGCTACCATATACTGGTCACGTGACTGATCATGCACTGATCACGTGAATGATCATGCACTGATCACGTGACTGATCATGCACTGATCACGTGACTGATCATGCACTGATCACGTGGCTATCATGCACTGCTCACGTGGCTGATCATGCACTGATCACGTAGCAACCATGTACTGGTCACGTGACTGATCATGCACTGATCACGTAATTGATCATGCACTGATCACGTGGCTCATCATGCACTGATCACGTGGCTGATCACACACGATCACGTGACTGATCATGCACTGATCACGTGGCTGATCATGCACTGATCACGTGGCTATCATGCACTGATCACGTAGCTATCATGCACTGATCACGTGGCTGATCATGCAATGATCACGTAGCTATCATGTACTGATCACGTGACTGATCATGCACTGATCACGTAATTGATCATGCACTGATCACGTGGCTGATCATGCACTGATCACGTGGCTGATCACACACGATCACGTGACTGATCATGCACTGATCACGTAACTGATCATGCACTGATCACGTGGCTATCATGCACTGATCACGTGGCTATCATGCACTGATCACGTGGCTGATCACACACTGATCACGTGACTGATCATGCACTGATCACGTGGCTATCATGCACTGATCACGTGGCTATCATGCACTGATCACGTGGCTGATCATGCACTGATCACGTAGCTACCATGCACTGATCACGTGACTGATCATGCACTGATCACGTGGCTGATCATGCACTGATCACGTGACTGATCATGCACTGATCACGTGACTGATCATGCACTGATCACGTGACTGATCATGCACTGATCACGTGGCTATCATGCACTGATCACGTGGCTGATCATGCACTGATCACGTGGCTACCATGCACTGATCACGTGACTGATCATGCACTGATCACATTGATCATGCACTGATCACGTGGCTTATCATGCACTGATCATGTGACTGATCATGCGCTGATCATGTTTGCTATCATACACTGATCATGTGCCTCTGGAGGCAATGAACAAAGAGCTGAGTAGGCACGAATCAGTCAGCAGGCAATAATCATGGAACTCAGCTGTGAGAAATCATGCTGCTCAGCTGGCAATAATCAAGCAGCTGAGCAGGCAGGAATTATGCAGCACAGCTGGCAATTGTCAAGCAGATGACAGGCAGGAATCGTGCAGCTCAGCTGGCAATTGTCAAGCAGATGAGCAGACAGTAATCACGCAGCTCAGCAGGCCCTGATCACGTGACTGAGCATGCACTGTTCACGTGGCTGATCATACACTGATCACGTGACTGATCATGCACTGATCACGTGACTGATCATGCACTGATCACGTGGCTGATCATGCACTGATCACGTGGCTGATCATGCACTGATCACGGACTGATCATGCACTGATCACGTGCTATCATGCACTGACACATGACTGACATGCACTGATCACGTGGCTGATCATGCACTGATCACGTGACTGATCATGCACTGATCACGTGGCTGATCATGCACTGATCACGTGGCTGATCATGCACTGATCACGTGGCTATCATGCACTGATCACGTGGCTGATCATGCAATGATCACGTAGCTACCATGCACTGATCACGTGACTGATCATGCACTGATCACGTAACTGATCATGCACTGATCACGTGGCTGATCATGCACTGATCACGTGGCTGATCATGCACTGATCACGTGACTGATCATGCACTGATCACGTGACTGATCATGCACTGATCACGTGGCTATCATGCACTGATCACGTGGCTGATCATGCACTGATCACGTGACTGATCATGCACTGATCACGTGGCTGATCATGCACTGATCACGTGACTGATCATGCACTGATCACGTGGCTGATCATGCACTGATCACGTGGCTATCATGCACTGATCACGTGGCTGATCATGCACTGATCACGTGCTACCATGCACTGATCACGTGACTGATCATGCACTGATCACGTGACTGATCATGCACTGATCACGTGGCTGATCATGCACTGATCACGTGGCTGATCATGCACTGATCACGTGACTGATCATGCACTGATCACGTGGCTGATCATGCACTGATCACGTGACTGATCATGCACTGATCACGTGACTGATCATGCACTGATCACGTGGCTATCATGCACTGATCACGTGGCTGATCATGCATGATCACGCAGCTATCATGCACTGATCACGTGACTGATCATGCACTGATCACGTGACTGATCATGCACTGATCACGTGGCTATCATGCACTGATCACGTGGCTGATCATGCACTGATCATGTAGCTATCATGCACTGATCACGTGACTGATCATGCACTGATCACGTGACTGATCATGCACTGATCACGTGACTGATCATGCACTGATCACGTGGCTGATCATGCACTGATCACGTGGCTGATCATGCACTGATCACGTGACTGATCATGCACTGATCACGTGACTGATCATGCACTGATCACGTGGCTATCATGCACTGATCACGTGGCTGATCATGCACTGATCACGTGACTGATCATGCACTGATCACGTGACTGATCATGCACTGATCACGTGACTGATCATGCACTGATCACGTGGCTATCATGCACTGATCACGTGGCTGATCATGCACTGATCACGTAGCTATCATGCACTGATCACGTGACTGATCATGCACTGATCACGTGACTGATCATGCACTGATCACGTGGCTGATCATGCACTGATCACGTGGCTGATCATGCACTGATCACGTGACTGATCATGCACTGATCACGTGGCTATCATGCACTGATCACGTGGCTGATCATGCACTGATCACGTGGCTGATCATGCACTGATCACGTGGCTGATCACACTGATCACGTGACTGATCATGCACTGATCACGTGGCTGATCATGCACTGATCACGTGGCTGATCATGCACTGATCACGTGGCTATCATGCACTGATCACGTGGCTGATCATGCACTGATCACGTAGCTATCATGCACTGATCACGTGACTGATCATGCACTGATCACGTAATTGATCATGCACTGATCACGTGGCTGATCATGCACTGATCACGTGGCTGATCACACACGATCACGTGACTGATCATGCACTGATCACGTGGATCATGCACTGATCACGTGGCTATCATGCACTGATCACGTGGCTGATCATGCACTGATCACGTGACTGATCATGCACTGATCACGTGGCTATCATGCACTGATCACGTGGCTATCATGCACTGATCACGTGGCTGATCATGCAATGATCACGTACCATGCACTGGTCACGTGACTGATCATGCACTGATCACGTGACTGATCATGCACTGATCACGTGACTGATCATGCACTGATCACGTGACTGATCATGCACTGATCACGTGACTGATCATGCACTGATCACGTGGCTATCATGCACTGATCACGTGGCTGATCATGCACTGATCACGCAGCTATCATGCACTGATCACGTGACTGATCATGCACTGATCACATGACTGATCATGCACTGATCACGTGGCTTATCATGCACTGATCATGTGACTGATCATGCGCTGATCATGTTTGGTATCATACACTGATCATGTGCCTCTGGAGGCAATGAACAAAGAGCTGAGTAGGCACGAATCAGTCAGCAGGCAATAATCATGGAACTCAGCTGTGAGAAATCATGCTGCTCAGCTGGCAATAATCAAGCAGCTGAGCAGGCAGGAATTACGCAGCACAGCTGGCAATTGTCAAGCAGATGACAGGCAGGAATCGTGCAGCTCAGCTGGCAATTGTCAAGCAGATGAGCAGACAGTAATCACGCAGCTCAGCAGGCCCTGATCACGTGACTGAGCATGCACTGTTCACGTGGCTGATCATACACTGATCACGTGACTGATCATGCACTGATCACGTGACTGATCATGCACTGATCACGTGGCTGATCATGCACTGATCACGTGGCTGATCATGCACTGATCACGGGACTGATCATGCACTGATCACGTGCTATCATGCACTGATCACATGACTGACATGCACTGATCACGTGGCTGATCATGCACTGATCACGTGACTGATCATGCACTGATCACGTGGCTGATCATGCACTGATCACGTGGCTGATCATGCACTGATCACGTGGCTATCATGCACTGATCACGTGGCTGATCATGCAATGATCACGTAGCTATCATGCACTGATCACGTGACTGATCATGCACTGATCACGTAACTGATCATGCACTGATCACGTGGCTGATCATGCACTGATCACGTGGCTGATCATGCACTGATCACGTGACTGATCATGCACTGATCACGTGACTGATCATGCACTGATCACGTGGCTATCATGCACTGATCACGTGGCTGATCATGCACTGATCACGTGACTGATCATGCACTGATCACGTGGCTGATCATGCACTGATCACGTGACTGATCATGCACTGATCACGTGGCTGATCATGCACTGATCACGTGGCTATCATGCACTGATCACGTGGCTGATCATGCACTGATCACGTGGCTATCATGCACTGATCACGTGACTGATCATGCACTGATCACGTGACTGATCATGCACTGATCACGTGGCTGATCATGCACTGATCACGTGGCTGATCATGCACTGATCACGTGACTGATCATGCACTGATCACGTGGCTGATCATGCACTGATCACGTGACTGATCATGCACTGATCACGTGACTGATCATGCACTGATCACGTGGCTATCATGCACTGATCACGTGGCTGATCATGCATGATCACGCAGCTATCATACTGATCACGTGACTGATCATGCACTGATCACGTGACTGATCATGCACTGATCACGTGGCTATCATGCACTGATCACGTGGCTGATCATGCACTGATCACGTAGCTATCATGCACAGATCACGTGACTGATCATGCACTGATCACGTGACTGATCATGCACTGATCACGTAATTGATCATGCACTGATCACGTGGCTGATCATGCACTGATCACGTGGCTGATCATGCACTGATCACGTGACTGATCATGCACTGATCACGTGACTGATCATGCACTGATCACGTGGCTATCATGCACTGATCACGTGGCTGATCATGCACTGATCACGTGGCTGATCATGCACTGATCACGTGACTGATCATGCACTGATCACGTGACTGATCATGCACTGATCACGTGGCTATCATGCACTGATCACGTGGCTGATCATGCACTGATCACGTAGCTATCATGCACTGATCACGTGACTGATCATGCACTGATCACGTGACTGATCATGCACTGATCACGTGGCTGATCATGCACTGATCACGTGGCTGATCATGCACTGATCACGTGACTGATCATGCACTGATCACGTGGCTATCATGCACTGATCACGTGGCTGATCATGCACTGATCACGTGGCTGATCATGCACTGATCACGTGGCTGATCACACATGATCACGTGACTGATCATGCACTGATCACGTGGCTGATCATGCACTGATCACGTGGCTGATCATGCACTGATCACGTGGCTATCATGCACTGATCACGTGGCTGATCATGCACTGATCACGTGACTATCATGCACTGATCACGTGACTGATCATGCACTGATCACGTAATTGATCATGCACTGATCACGTGGCTGATCATGCACTGATCACGTGGCTGATCACACACGATCACGTGACTGATCATGCACTGATCACGTGACTGATCATGCACTGATCACGTGGCTATCATGCACTGATCACGTGGATATCATGCACTGATCACGTGGCTGATCACACACTGATCACGTGACTGATCATGCACTGATCACGTGGCTATCATGCACTGATCACGTGGCTATCATGCACTGATCACGTGGCTGATCATGCACTGATCACGTGGCTATCATGCACTGATCACGTGACTGATCATGCACTGATCACGTGACTGATCATGCACTGATCACGTGACTGATCATGCACTGATCACGTGGCTATCATGCACTGATCACGTGGCTGATCATGCACTGATCACGCAGCTACCATGCACTGATCACGTGACTGATCATGCACTGATCACATGACTGATCATGCACTGATCACGTGGCTTATCATGCACTGATCATGTGACTGATCATGTGCTGATCATGTTTGGTATCATACACTGATCATGTGCCTCTGGAGGCAATGAACAAAGAGCTGAGTAGGCAGGAATCAGTCAGCAGGCAATAATCATGGAACTCAGCTGTGAGGAATCATGCTGCTCAGCTGGCAATAATCAAGCAGCTGAGCAGGCAGGAATTACGCAGCACAGCTGGCAATTGTCAAGCAGATGACAGGCAGGAATCGTGCAGCTCAGCTGGCAATTGTCAAGCAGATGAGCAGACAGTAATCACGCAGCTCAGCAGGCCCTGATCACGTGACTGAGCATGCACTGTTCACGTGGCTGATCATACACTGATCACGTGACTGATCATGCACTGATCACGTGACTGATCATGCACTGATCACGTGGCTGATCATGCACTGATCACGTGGCTGATCATGCACTGATCACGGGACTGATCATGCACTGATCACGGGCTATCATGCACTGACACATGACTGACATGCACTGATCACGTGGCTGATCATGCACTGATCACGTGACTGATCATGCACTGATCACGTGGCTATCATGCACTGATCACGTGGCTGATCATGCACTGATCACGTGGCTATCATGCACTGATCACGTGACTGATCATGCACTGATCACGTAATTGATCATGCACTGATCACGTGGCTGATCATGCACTGATCACGTGGCTGATCATGCACTGATCACGTGACTGATCATGCACTGATCACGTGACTGATCATGCACTGATCACGTGGCTATCATGCACTGATCACGTGGCTGATCATGCACTGATCACGTGGCTGATCATGCACTGATCACGTGGCTGATCATGCACTGATCACGTGACTGATCATGCACTGATCACGTGACTGATCATGCACTGATCACGTGGCTATCATGCACTGATCACGTGGCTGATCATGCACTGATCACGTGGCTATCATGCACTGATCACGTGACTGATCATGCACTGATCACGTGGCTGATCATGCACTGATCACGTGGCTGATCATGCACTGATCACGTGGCTGATCATGCATGATCACGCAGCTACCATGTACTGGTCACATGACTGATCATGCACTGATCACGTGACTGATCATGCAGTGATCACGTGGCTATCATGCACTACTCACGTGGCTGATCATGCAATGATCATGTAGCTACCATGTACAGGTCACGTGAATGATCATACACCCATCAGGTGACTGATCATGCACTGATCACGTGGCTATCATGCACTGATCACGAGACTGATCATGCACTGATCACGTCTATATCATGCACTGATCACATGACTGCCCATGCACTGATCACGTGGATGATCATACACTAATCATGTGACAGATCATGCACTGATCACGTGGCTGATCATGCACTGATACCGTGACTGAGCATGGACTGATCACATGACTATCATGTAGTGATCACGTGACTTAATGGCGCTGATCATGTGACTGATCATGCGCTGATCATGTTTGCTATCATACACTGATCATGTGCCTCTGGAGGCAATAAACAAAGAGCTGAGTAGGCACGAATCAAACAGTCAGCAGGCAATAATCATGGAACTCAGGTGTGAGGAATCATGCTGCTCAGCTGGCAATAATCAAGCAGCTGAGCAGGCAGGAATTACGCAGCACAGCTGGCAATTGTCAAGCAGATGACAGGCAGGAATCGTGCAGCTCAGCTGGCAATTGTCAAGCAGATGAGCAGACAGTAATCACGCAGCTCAGCAGGCCCTGATCACGTGACTGATCATGCACTGATCACGTGGATATCATGCACTGATCACGTGGCTGATCATGCACTGATCACGTGTCTGATCATGCACTGATCACGTGGCTATCATGCACTGATCACGTGGCTGAACATGCACTGATCACGTGGCTGATCACACACCTGTCACGTGACATATCATGCACTGATCACGTGGCACTCATGCACTGATCACGTGGCTGATCATACTAACTGGCTGATCATGCACTGCTCACGTGGCTCGTCATGGAATGATCACGTAGCTACCATATACTGGTCACGTGACTGATCATGCACAGATCACGTAAATGATCATGCACTGTTCACGTGACTGATCATGTACTGATCACGTGACTGATCATGCACTGATCACGTGGCTATCATGCACTGCTCACGTGGCTGATCATGCAACGATCACGTAGCAACCATGTACTGGTCACGTGACTGATCATGCACTGATCACGTGGCTCATCATGCACTGATCCGTGGCTGATCACACACGATCACGTGACTGATCATGCACTGATCACGTGACTGATCATGCACTGATCACGTGGCTATCATGCACTGATCACGTGGATATCATGCACTGATCACGTGGCTGATCACACACGTATCACGTGACTGATCATGCACTGATCACGTGGCTATCATGCACTGATCACGTGGCTATCATGCACTGATATCATGCACTGATCACGTGGCTGATCACACACGATCACGTGACTGATCATGCACTGATCACGTGGCTATCATGCACTGATCACGTGGCTGATCATGCACTGATCACGTAGCTACCATGCACTGTCACGTGACTGATCATGCACTGATCACGTGGCTGATCATGCACTGATCACGTGACTGATCATGCACTGATCACGTGGCTGATCATGCACTGATCACGCAGCTATCATGCACTGATCACGTGACTGATCATGCACTGATCACGTGGCTGATCATGCACTGATCACGTACTGATCATGCACTGATCACATGGCTTATCATGCATTGATCATGTGACTGATCATGTGCTGATCATGTTTGGTGTCATACACTGATCATGTGCCTCTGGAGGCAATGAACAAAGAGCTGAGTAGGCAGGAATCAGTAGGCAATAATCATGGAACTCAGCTGTGAGGAATCATGCTGCTCAGCTGGCAATAATCAAGCAGCTGAGCAGGCAGGAATTATGCAGCACAGCTGGCAATTGTCAAGCAGATGACAGGCAGGAATCGTGCAGCTCAGCTGGCAATTGTCAAGCAGATGAGCAGACAGTAATCACGCAGCTCAGCAGGCCCTGATCACGTGACTGAGCATGCACTGTTCACGTGGCTGATCATACACTGATCACGTGACTGATCATGCACTGATCACGTGGCTATCATGCACTGATCACGTGACTGATCATGCACTGATCACGTAATTGTCATGCACTGATCACGTGGCTGATCATGCACTGATCACGTGGCTGATCATGCACTGATCACGTGACTGATCATGCACTGATCACGTGGCTATCATGCACTGATCACGTGGCTGATCATACACTCATCACGGGACTGATCATGCACTGATCACGGGCTATCATGCACTGACTACATGACTGATCATGCACTGATCACGTGCTGATCATGCACTGATCACGTGACTGATCATGCACTGATCACGTGACTGATCATGCACTGATCACGTGGCTATCATGCACTGATCACGTGGCTGATCATGCACTGATCACGTGACTGATCATGCACTGATCACGTGGCTGATCATGCACTGATCACGTGGCTGATCATGCACTGATCACGTAGCTACCATGCACTGGTCACGTGACTGATCATGCACTGATCACGTAAATGATCATGCACTGATCACGTGACTGATCATGCACTGATCACGTGACTGATCATGCACTGATCACGTGGCTATCATGCACTGATCACGTGGCTGATCATGCAATGATCACGTAGCAACCATGTACTGATCACGTGACTGATCATGCACTGATCACGTAATTGATCATGCACTGATCACGTGGCTGATCATGCACTGATCACGTGACTGATCATGCACTGATCACGTGACTGATCATGCACTGATCACGTGACTATCATGCACTGATCACGTGGCTGATCATGCACTGATCACGTGACTGATCATGCACTGATCACGTGACTATCATGCACTGATCACGTGGCTATCATGCACTGATCACGTGGCTGATCATGCACTGATCACGTGACTGATCATGCACTGATCACGTGACTGATCATGCACTGATCACGTGGCTATCATGCACTGATCACGTGGATCATGCACTGATCACGTGCTGATCATGCACTGATCACGTGACTGATCATGCACTGATCACGTGGTATCATGCACTGATCACGTGGCTGATCATGCACTGATCACGTGACTGATCATGCACTGATCACGTGGCTGATCATGCACTGATCACGTGGCTGATCATGCACTGATCACGTGGCTATCATGCACTGATCACGTGGCTGATCATGCACTGATCACGTAGCTTACATGCACTGATCACGTGACTGATCATGCACTGATCACGTGACTGATCATGCACTGATCACGTGACTGATCATGCACTGATCACGTGGCTATCATGCACTGATCACGTGGCTGATCATGCAATGATCACGTAGCTACCATGCACTGATCACGTGACTGATCATGCACTGATCACGTGACTGATCATGCACTGATCACGTGGCTGATCATGCACTGATCACGTGACTGATCATGCACTGATCACGTGACTGATCATGCACTGATCACGTGGCTATCATGCACTGATCACGTGGCTGATCATGCACTGATCACGTGGCTGATCATGCACTGATCACGTGACTGATCATGCACTGATCACGTGGTATCATGCACTGATCACGTGGCTGATCATGCACTGATCACGTGTCTGATCATGCACTGATCACGTGGCTGATCATGCACTGATCACGTAGCTGATCATGCACTGATCACGTGGCTATCATGCACTGATCACGTGGCTGATCATGCACTGATCACGTAGCTACATGCACTGATCACGTGACTGATCATGCACTGATCACGTAACTGATCATGCACTGATCACGTGACTGATCATGCACTGATCACGTGACTGATCATGCACTGATCACGTGGCTATCATGCACTGATCACGTGGCTGATCATGCAATGATCACGTAGCTACCATGTACTGGTCACGTGACTGATCATGCACTGATCACGTAATTGATCATGCACTGATCACGTGGCTGATCATGCACTGATCACGTGACTGATCATGCACTGATCACGTGACTGATCATGCACTGATCACGTGGCTATCATGCACTGATCACGTGGCTGATCATGCACTGATCACGTGACTGATCATGCACTGATCACGTGACTGATCATGCACTGATCACGTGGCTATCATGCACTGATCACGTGGCTGATCATGCACTGATCACGTGACTGATCATGCACTGATCACGTGGCTGATCATGCACTGATCACGTGACTGATCATGCACTGATCACGTGGCTATCATGCACTGATCACGTGGCTGATCATGCACTGATCACGTGGCTGATCACACACTGTCACGTGACTGATCATGCACTGATCACGTGGCATCATGCACTGATCACGTGGCTGATCATGCACTGATCACGAACTGATCATGCACTGATCACGTGGCTATCATGCACTGATCACGTGGCTGATCATGCACTGATCACGTAGCTACCATATACTGGTCACGTGACTGATCATGCACTGATCACGAATGATCATGCACTGATCACGTGACTGATCATGCACTGATCACGTGGCTGATCATGCACTGATCACGTGGCTGATCATGCACTGATCACGTGGCTATCATGCACTGATCACGTGGCTGATCATGCACTGATCACGTAGCAATCATGCACTGATCACGTGACTGATCATGCACTGATCACGTAATTGATCATGCACTGATCACGTGACTGATCATGCACTGATCACGTGGCTGATCACACACTGATCACGTGACTGATCATGCACTGATCACGTGGCTGATCATGCACTGATCACGTGGCTATCATGCACTGATCACGTGGCTATCATGCACTGATCACGTGGCTGATCATGCACTGATCACGTAGCTATCATGCACTGATCACGTGACTGATCATGCACTGATCACGTGAACTGATCATGCACTGATCACGTGGCTGATCATGCACTGATCACGTGGCTATCATGCACTGATCACGTGGCTGATCATGCACTGATCACAGCTATCATGCACTGATCACGTGACTGATCATGCACTGATCACGTGGCTGATCATGCACTGATCACGTGGCTGATCATGCACTGATCACGTGACTGATCATGCACTGATCACGTGGCTATCATGCACTGATCACGTGGCTGATCATGCACTGATCACGTGACTGATCATGCACTGATCACGTGGCTGATCATGCACTGATCACGTGACTGATCATGCACTGATCACGTGACTGATCATGCACTGATCACGTGGCTATCATGCACTGATCACGTGGCTGATCATGCACTGATCACGTGGCTATCATGCACTGATCACGTGACTGATCATGCACTGATCACGTGGCTGATCATGCACTGATCACGTGACTGATCATGCACTGATCACGTGACTGATCATGCACTGATCACGTGGCTATCATGCACTGATCACGTGGCTGATCATGCACTGATCACGTGGCTGATCATGCACTGATCACGTGACTGATCATGCACTGATCACGTGACTGATCATGCACTGATCACGTGGCTATCATGCACTGATCACGTGGCTGATCATGCACTGATCACGTGACTGATCATGCACTGATCACGTGACTGATCATGCACTGATCACGTGGCTATCATGCACTGATCACGTGGCTGATCATGCACTGATCACGTGGCTATCATGCACTGATCACGTGACTGATCATGCACTGATCACGTGACTGATCATGCAGTGATCACGTGGCTATCATGCACTACTCACGTGGCTGATCATGCAATGATCATGTAGCTACCATGTACAGGTCACGTGAATGATCATACACCCATCAGGTGACTGATCATGCACTGATCACGTGGCTATCATGCACTGATCACGAGACTGATCATGCACTGATCACGTCTATATCATGCACTGATCACATGACTGCCCATGCACTGATCACGTGGATGATCATACACTAATCATGTGACAGATCATGCACTGATCACGTGGCTGATCATGCACTGATACCGTGACTGAGCATGGACTGATCACATGACTATCATGTAGTGATCACGTGACTTAATGGCGCTGATCATGTGACTGATCATACACTGATCATGTGCCTCTGGAGGCAATAAACAAAGAGCTGAGTAGGCACGAATCAAACAGTCAGCAGGCAATAATCATGGAACTCAGCTGTGAGGAATCATGCTGCTCAGCTGGCAATAATCAAGCAGCTGAGCAGGCAGGAATTACGCAGCACAGCTGGCAATTGTCAAGCAGATGACAGGCAGGAATCGTGCAGCTCAGCTGGCAATTGTCAAGCAGATGAGCAGACAGTAATCACGCAGCTCAGCAGGCCCTGATCACGTGACTGAGCATGCACTGTTCACGTGGCTGATCATACACTGATCACGTGATTGATCATGCACTGATCACTTGGATATCATGCACTGATCACGTGGCTGATCATACACTGTTCACGTGTCTGATCATGCACTGATCACGTGGCTATCATGCACTGATCACGTGGCTGAACATGCACTGTTCACGTGGCTGATCACACACCTGTCACGTGACATATCATGCACTGATCACGTGGCACTCATGCACTGATCACGTGGCTGATCATACTCTGCTCACGTAACTGATCATGCACACATCACGTGGCTATCATGCACTGCTCACGTGGTTCGTCATGGAATGATCACGTAGCTACCATATACTGGTCACGTGACTGATCATGCACAGATCACGTAAATGATCATGCACTGTTCACGTGACTGATCATGTACTGATCACGTGACTGATCATGCACTGATCACGTGGCTATCATGCACTGCTCACGTGGCTGATCATGCAACGATCACGTAGCAACCATGTACTGGTCACGTGACTGATCATGCACTGATCACGTAATTGATCCTGCACTGATCACGTGGCTCATCATGCACTGATCACGTGGCTGATCACACACGTATCACGTGACTGATCATGCACTGATCACGTGACTAATCATGCACTGATCACGTGGCTATCATGCACTGATCACGTGGATATCATGCACTGATCACGTGGCTGATCACACACGTATCACGTGACTGATCATGCACTGATCACGTGGCTATCATGCACTGATCACGTGGCTGATCATGCACTGATATCATGCACTGATCACGTGGCTGATCATGCACGATCACGTGACTGATCATGCACTGATCACGTGGCTATCATGCACTGATCACGTGGCTGATCATGCACTGATCACGTGCTATCATGCACTGATCACGTGACTGATCATGCACTGATCACGTGGCTGATCATGCACTGATCACGTGACTGATCATGCACTGATCACGTGGCTGATCATGCACTGATCACGTACTGATCATGCACTGATCACATGGCTTATCATGCACTGATCATGTGACTGATCATGTGCTGATCATGTTTGGTATCATACACTGATCATGTGCCTCTGGAGGCAATGAACAAAGAGCTGAGTAGGCAGGAATCAGTAGGCAATAATCATGGAACTCAGCTGTGAGAAATCATGCTGCTCAGCTGGCAATAATCAAGCAGCTGAGCAGGCAGGAATTATGCAGCACAGCTGGCAATTGTCAAGCAGATGACAGGCAGGAATCGTGCAGCTCAGCTGGCAATTGTCAAGCAGATGAGCAGACAGTAATCACGCAGCTCAGCAGGCCCTGATCACGTGACTGAGCATGCACTGTTCACGTGGCTGATCATACACTGATCACGTGACTGATCATGCACTGATCACGTGGCTATCATGCACTGATCACTGATCATGCACTGATCACGAATCATGCACTGATCACGTGGCTGATCATGCACTGATCACGTGGCTGATCATGCACTGATCACGTGACTGATCATGCACTGATCACGTGGCTATCATGCACTGATCACGTGGCTGATCATGCACTGATCACGGGACTGATCATGCACTGATCACGGGCTATCATGCACTGACACATGACTGATCATGCACTGATCACGTGCTGATCATGCACTGATCACGTGACTGATCATGCACTGATCACGTGACTGATCATGCACTGATCACGTGGCTATCATGCACTGATCACGTGGCTGATCATGCACTGATCACGTGACTGATCATGCACTGATCACGTGGCTGATCATGCACTGATCACGTGGCTGATCATGCACTGATCACGTAGCTACATGCACTGGTCACGTGACTGATCATGCACTGATCACGTAACTGATCATGCACTGATCACGTGACTGATCATGCACTGATCACGTGACTGATCATGCACTGATCACGTGGCTATCATGCACTGATCACGTGGCTGATCATGCAATGATCACGTAGCTACCATGTACTGATCACGTGACTGATCATGCACTGATCACGTAATTGATCATGCACTGATCACGTGGCTGATCATGCACTGATCACGTGACTGATCATGCACTGATCACGTGACTGATCATGCACTGATCACGTGACTATCATGCACTGATCACGTGGCTGATCATGCACTGATCACGTGACTGATCATGCACTGATCACGTGACTGATCATGCACTGATCACGTGGCTATCATGCACTGATCACGTGGCTGATCATGCACTGATCACGTGACTGATCATGCACTGATCACGTGACTGATCATGCACTGATCACGTGGCTATCATGCACTGATCACGTGGCTGATCATGCACTGATCACGTGGCTGATCATGCACTGATCACGTGACTGATCATGCACTGATCACGTGGTATCATGCACTGATCACGTGGCTGATCATGCACTGATCACGTGGCTGATCATGCACTGATCACGTGGCTGATCATGCACTGATCACGTGGCTGATCATGCACTGATCACGTGGCTATCATGCACTGATCACGTGGCTGATCATGCACTGATCACGTAGCTTATCATGCACTGATCACGTGACTGATCATGCACTGATCACGTGACTGATCATGCACTGATCACGTGACTGATCATGCACTGATCACGTGGCTATCATGCACTGATCACGTGGCTGATCATGCAATGATCACGTAGCTACCATGCACTGATCACGTGACTGATCATGCACTGATCACGTAATTGATCATGCACTGATCACGTGGCTGATCATGCACTGATCACGTGACTGATCATGCACTGATCACGTGACTGATCATGCACTGATCACGTGGCTATCATGCACTGATCACGTGGCTGATCATGCACTGATCACGTGGCTGATCATGCACTGATCACGTGACTGATCATGCACTGATCACGTGGTATCATGCACTGATCACGTGGCTGATCATGCACTGATCACGTGACTGATCATGCACTGATCACGTGGCTGATCATGCACTGATCACGTGGCTGATCATGCACTGATCACGTGGCTATCATGCACTGATCACGTGGCTGATCATGCACTGATCACGTGGCTACATGCACTGATCACGTGACTGATCATGCACTGATCACGTAACTGATCATGCACTGATCACGTGACTGATCATGCACTGATCACGTGACTGATCATGCACTGATCACGTGGCTATCATGCACTGATCACGTGGCTGATCATGCAATGATCACGTAGCTACCATGTACTGGTCACGTGACTGATCATGCACTGATCACGTAATTGATCATGCACTGATCACGTGGCTGATCATGCACTGATCACGTGACTGATCATGCACTGATCACGTGACTGATCATGCACTGATCACGTGGCTATCATGCACTGATCACGTGGCTGATCATGCACTGATCACGTGACTGATCATGCACTGATCACGTGACTGATCATGCACTGATCACGTGGATATCATGCACTGATCACGTGGCTGATCATGCACTGATCACGTGACTGATCATGCACTGATCACGTGGCTGATCATGCACTGATCACGTGACTGATCATGCACTGATCACGTGGCTATCATGCACTGATCACGTGGCTGATCATGCACTGATCACGTGGCTGATCATGCACTGTCACGTGACTGATCATGCACTGATCACGTGGCATCATGCACTGATCACGTGGCTGATCATGCACTGATCACGTGACTGATCATGCACTGATCACGTGGCTATCATGCACTGATCACGTGGCTGATCATGCACTGATCACGTAGCTATCATGCACTGATCACGTGACTGATCATGCACTGATCACGTGACTGATCATGCACTGATCACGTGACTGATCATGCACTGATCACGTGGCTGATCATGCACTGATCACGTGGCTGATCATGCACTGATCACGTGGCTATCATGCACTGATCACGTGGCTGATCATGCACTGATCACGTAGCATCATGCACTGATCACGTGACTGATCATGCACTGATCACGTAATTGATCATGCACTGATCACGTGGCTGATCATGCACTGATCACGTGGCTGATCACACACTGATCACGTGACTGATCATGCACTGATCACGTGGCTGATCATGCACTGATCACGTGGCTATCATGCACTGATCACGTGGCTATCATGCACTGATCACGTGGCTGATCATGCACTGATCACGTAGCTATCATGCACTGATCACGTGACTGATCATGCACTGATCACGTGACTGATCATGCACTGATCACGTGGCTGATCATGCACTGATCACGTGGCTATCATGCACTGATCACGTGGCTGATCATGCACTGATCACGCAGCTATCATGCACTGATCACGTGACTGATCATGCACTGATCACGTGGCTGATCATGCACTGATCACGTGGCTGATCATGCACTGATCACGTGACTGATCATGCACTGATCACGTGGCTATCATGCACTGATCACGTGGCTGATCATGCACTGATCACGTGACTGATCATGCACTGATCACGTGGCTGATCATGCACTGATCACGTGACTGATCATGCACTGATCACGTGACTGATCATGCACTGATCACGTGGCTATCATGCACTGATCACGTGGCTGATCATGCACTGATCACGCAGCTATCATGCACTGATCACGTGACTGATCATGCACTGATCACGTGGCTGATCATGCACTGATCACGTGACTGATCATGCACTGATCACGTGACTGATCATGCACTGATCACGTGGCTATCATGCACTGATCACGTGGCTGATCATGCACTGATCACGTGGCTGATCATGCACTGATCACGTGACTGATCATGCACTGATCACGTGACTGATCATGCACTGATCACGTGGCTATCATGCACTGATCACGTGGCTGATCATGCACTGATCACGTGACTGATCATGCACTGATCACGTGACTGATCATGCACTGATCACGTGGCTATCATGCACTGATCACGTGGCTGATCATGCACTGATCACGTGGCTATCATGCACTGATCACGTGACTGATCATGCACTGATCACGTGACTGATCATGCACTGATCACGTGGCTATCATGCACTACTCACGTGGCTGATCATGCAATGATCATGTAGCTACCATGTACAGGTCACGTGAATGATCATACACCCATCAGGTGACTGATCATGCACTGATCACGTGGCTATCATGCACTGATCACGTGACTGATCATGCACTGATCACGTCTATATCATGCACTGATCACATGACTGCCCATGCACTGATCACGTGGATGATCATACACTAATCATGTGACAGATCATGCACTGATCACGTGGCTGATCATGCACTGATACCGTGACTGAGCATGGACTGATCACATGACTATCATGTAGTGATCACGTGACTTAATGACTGATCATGTGACTGATCATACACTGATCATGTGCCTCTGGAGGCAATAAACAAAGAGCTGAGTAGGCACGAATCAAACAGTCAGCAGGCAATAATCATGGAACTCAGCTGTGAGGAATCATGCTGCTCAGCTGGCAATAATCAAGCAGCTGAGCAGGCAGGAATTACGCAGCACAGCTGGCAATTGTCAAGCAGATGACAGGCAGGAATCGTGCAGCTCAGCTGGCAATTGTCAAGCAGATGAGCAGACAGTAATCACGCAGCTCAGCAGGCCCTGATCACGTGACTGAGCATGCACTGTTCACGTGGCTGATCATACACTGATCACGTGATTGATCATGCACTGATCACTTGGATATCATGCACTGATCACGTGGCTGATCATACACTGTTCACGTGTCTGATCATGCACTGATCACGTGGCTATCATGCACTGATCACGTGGCTGATCATGCACTGTTCACGTGGCTGATCACACACCTGTCACGTGACATATCATGCACTGATCACGTGGCACTCATGCACTGATCACGTGGCTGATCATACTCTGCTCACGTAACTGATCATGCACACATCACGTGGCTATCATGCACTGCTCACGTGGCTCGTCATGGAATGATCACGTAGCTACCATATACTGGTCACGTGACTGATCATGCACAGATCACGTAAATGATCATGCACTGTTCACGTGACTGATCATGTACTGATCACGTGACTGATCATGCACTGATCACGTGGCTATCATGCACTGCTCACGTGGCTGATCATGCAACGATCACGTAGCAACCATGTACTGGTCACGTGACTGATCATGCACTGATCACGTAATTGATCCTGCACTGATCACGTGGCTCATCATGCACTGATCACGTGGCTGATCACACACGATCACGTGACTGATCATGCACTGATCACGTGACTAATCATGCACTGATCACGTGGCTATCATGCACTGATCACGTGGCTGATCACACACGATCACGTGACTGATCATGCACTGATCACGTGGCTATCATGCACTGATCACGTGGCTATCATGCACTGATATCATGCACTGATCACGTGGCTGATCATACACGATCACGTGACTGATCATGCACTGATCACGTGGCTATCATGCACTGATCACGTGGCTGATCATGCACTGATCACGTAGCTATCATGCACTGATCACGTGACTGATCATGCACTGATCACGTGGCTGATCATGCACTGATCACGTGACTGATCATGCACTGATCACGTGGCTGATCATGCACTGATCACGTACTGATCATGCACTGATCACGTGGCTTATCATGCACTGATCATGTGACTGATCATGTGCTGATCATGTTTGGTATCATACACTGATCATGTGCCTCTGGAGGCAATGAACAAAGAGCTGAGTAGGCAGGAATCAGTAGGCAATAATCATGGAACTCAGCTGTGAGGAATCATGCTGCTCAGCTGGCAATAATCAAGCAGCTGAGCAGGCAGGAATTATGCAGCACAGCTGGCAATTGTCAAGCAGATGACAGGCAGGAATCGTGCAGCTCAGCTGGCAATTGTCAAGCAGATGAGCAGACAGTAATCACGCAGCTCAGCAGGCCCTGATCACGTGACTGAGCATGCACTGTTCACGTGGCTGATCATACACTGATCACGTGACTGATCATGCACTGATCACGTGGCTATCATGCACTGATCACGTGACTGATCATGCACTGATCACGTAATTGTCATGCACTGATCACGTGGCTGATCATGCACTGATCACGTGGCTGATCATGCACTGATCACGTGACTGATCATGCACTGATCACGTGGCTATCATGCACTGATCACGTGGCTGATCATACACTGATCACGGGACTGATCATGCACTGATCACGGCTATCATGCACTGACACATGACTGATCATGCACTGATCACGTGCTGATCATGCACTGATCACGTGACTGATCATGCACTGATCACGTGACTGATCATGCACTGATCACGTGGCTATCATGCACTGATCACGTGGCTGATCATGCACTGATCACGTGACTGATCATGCACTGATCACGTGGCTGATCATGCACTGATCACGTGGCTGATCATGCACTGATCACGTAGCTACCATGTACTGGTCACGTGACTGATCATGCACTGATCACGTAACTGATCATGCACTGATCACGTGACTGATCATGCACTGATCACGTGACTGATCATGCACTGATCACGTGGCTATCATGCACTGATCACGTGGCTGATCATGCAATGATCACGTAGCTACCATGCACTGATCACGTGACTGATCATGCACTGATCACGTGGCTGATCATGCACTGATCACGTGGCTGATCATGCACTGATCACGTGACTGATCATGCACTGATCACGTGACTGATCATGCACTGATCACGTGACTATCATGCACTGATCACGTGGCTGATCATGCACTGATCACGTGGCTGATCATGCACTGATCACGTGACTATCATGCACTGATCACGTGGCTATCATGCACTGATCACGTGGCTGATCATGCACTGATCACGTGGCTGATCATGCACTGATCACGTGACTGATCATGCACTGATCACGTGGCTATCATGCACTGATCACGTGGCTGATCATGCACTGATCACGTGGCTGATCATGCACTGATCACGTGACTGATCATGCACTGATCACGTGGTATCATGCACTGATCACGTGGCTGATCATGCACTGATCACGTGGCTGATCATGCACTGATCACGTGGCTGATCATGCACTGATCACGTGGCTGATCATGCACTGATCACGTGGCTATCATGCACTGATCACGTGGCTGATCATGCACTGATCACGAGCTGATCATGCACTGATCACGTGACTGATCATGCACTGATCACGTGACTGATCATGCACTGATCACGTGACTGATCATGCACTGATCACGTGGCTATCATGCACTGATCACGTGGCTGATCATGCACTGATCACGTAGCTATCATGCACTGATCACGTGACTGATCATGCACTGATCACGTGACTGATCATGCACTGATCACGTGGCTGATCATGCACTGATCACGTGACTGATCATGCACTGATCACGTGACTGATCATGCACTGATCACGTGGCTATCATGCACTGATCACGTGGCTGATCATGCACTGATCACGTGGCTGATCATGCACTGATCACGTGACTGATCATGCACTGATCACGTGGCTATCATGCACTGATCACGTGGCTGATCATGCACTGATCACGTGACTGATCATGCACTGATCACGTGGCTGATCATGCACTGATCACGTAGCTGATCATGCACTGATCACGTGGCTATCATGCACTGATCACGTGGCTGATCATGCACTGATCACGTAGCTACATGCACTGATCACGTGACTGATCATGCACTGATCACGTAACTGATCATGCACTGATCACGTGACTGATCATGCACTGATCACGTGACTGATCATGCACTGATCACGTGGCTATCATGCACTGCTCACGTGGCTGATCATGCAATGATCACGTAGCTACCATGTACTGGTCACGTGACTGATCATGCACTGATCACGTAATTGATCATGCACTGATCACGTGGCTGATCATGCACTGATCACGTGACTGATCATGCACTGATCACGTGACTGATCATGCACTGATCACGTGGCTATCATGCACTGATCACGTGGCTGATCATGCACTGATCACGTGACTGATCATGCACTGATCACGTGACTGATCATGCACTGATCACGTGGCTATCATGCACTGATCACGTGGCTGATCATGCACTGATCACGTGACTGATCATGCACTGATCACGTGGCTGATCATGCACTGATCACGTGACTGATCATGCACTGATCACGTGGCTATCATGCACTGATCACGTGGCTGATCATGCACTGATCACGTGGCTGATCACACACTGTCACGTGACTGATCATGCACTGATCACGTGGCATCATGCACTGATCACGTGGCTGATCATGCACTGATCACGTGACTGATCATGCACTGATCACGTGGCTATCATGCACTGATCACGTGGCTGATCATGCACTGATCACGTAGCTACCATGCACTGATCACGTGACTGATCATGCACTGATCACGTGGCTGATCATGCACTGATCACGTGACTGATCATGCACTGATCACGTGGCTGATCATGCACTGATCACGTGGCTGATCATGCACTGATCACGTGGCTATCATGCACTGATCACGTGGCTGATCATGCACTGATCACGTAGCAATCATGCACTGATCACGTGACTGATCATGCACTGATCACGTAATTGATCATGCACTGATCACGTGACTGATCATGCACTGATCACGTGGCTGATCATGCACTGATCACGTGACTGATCATGCACTGATCACGTGGTGATCATGCACTGATCACGTGGCTGATCATGCACTGATCACGTGGCTATCATGCACTGATCACGTGGCTGATCATGCACTGATCACGTAGCTATCATGCACTGATCACGTGACTGATCATGCACTGATCACGTGACTGATCATGCACTGATCACGTGGCTGATCATGCACTGATCACGTGGCTATCATGCACTGATCACGTGGCTGATCATGCACTGATCACGCAGCTATCATGCACTGATCACGTGACTGATCATGCACTGATCACGTGGCTGATCATGCACTGATCACGTGGCTGATCATGCACTGATCACGTGACTGATCATGCACTGATCACGTGGCTATCATGCACTGATCACGTGGCTGATCATGCACTGATCACGTGACTGATCATGCACTGATCACGTGGCTGATCATGCACTGATCACGTGACTGATCATGCACTGATCACGTGACTGATCATGCACTGATCACGTGGCTATCATGCACTGATCACGTGGCTGATCATGCACTGATCACGCAGCTATCATGCACTGATCACGTGACTGATCATGCACTGATCACGTGGCTGATCATGCACTGATCACGTGACTGATCATGCACTGATCACGTGACTGATCATGCACTGATCACGTGGCTATCATGCACTGATCACGTGGCTGATCATGCACTGATCACGTGGCTGATCATGCACTGATCACGTGACTGATCATGCACTGATCACGTGACTGATCATGCACTGATCACGTGGCTATCATGCACTGATCACGTGGCTGATCATGCACTGATCACGTGACTGATCATGCACTGATCACGTGACTGATCATGCACTGATCACGTGGCTATCATGCACTGATCACGTGGCTGATCATGCACTGATCACGTGGCTATCATGCACTGATCACGTGACTGATCATGCACTGATCACGTGACTGATCATGCAGTGATCACGTGGCTATCATGCACTACTCACGTGGCTGATCATGCAATGATCATGTAGCTACCATGTACAGGTCACGTGAATGATCATACACCCATCAGGTGACTGATCATGCACTGATCACGTGGCTATCATGCACTGATCACGTGACTGATCATGCACTGATCACGTCTATATCATGCACTGATCACATGACTGCCCATGCACTGATCACGTGGATGATCATACACTAATCATGTGACAGATCATGCACTGATCACGTGGCTGATCATGCACTGATACCGTGACTGAGCATGGACTGATCACATGACTATCATGTAGTGATCACGTGACTTAATGACTGATCATGTTGCTGATCATACACTGATCATGTGCCTCTGGAGGCAATAAACAAAGAGCTGAGTAGGCACGAATCAAACAGTCAGCAGGCAATAATCATGGAACTCAGCTGTGAGGAATCATGCTGCTCAGCTGGCAATAATCAAGCAGCTGAGCAGGCAGGAATTACGCAGCACAGCTGGCAATTGTCAAGCAGATGACAGGCAGGAATCGTGCAGCTCAGCTGGCAATTGTCAAGCAGATGAGCAGACAGTAATCACGCAGCTCAGCAGGCCCTGATCACGTGACTGAGCATGCACTGTTCACGTGGCTGATCATACACTGATCACGTGATTGATCATGCACTGATCACTTGGATATCATGCACTGATCACGTGGCTGATCATACACTGTTCACGTGTCTGATCATGCACTGATCACGTGGCTATCATGCACTGATCACGTGGCTGATCATGCACTGATCACGTGGCTGATCACACACCTGTCACGTGACATATCATGCACTGATCACGTGGCACTCATGCACTGATCACGTGGCTGATCATACACTGCTCACGTAACTGATCATGCACACATCACGTGGCTATCATGCACTGCTCACGTGGCTCGTCATGGAATGATCACGTAGCTACCATATACTGGTCACGTGACTGATCATGCACAGATCACGTAAATGATCATGCACTGTTCACGTGACTGATCATGTACTGATCACGTGACTGATCATGCACTGATCACGTGGCTATCATGCACTGCTCACGTGGCTGATCATGCAACGATCACGTAGCAACCATGTACTGGTCACGTGACTGATCATGCACTGATCACGTAATTGATCATGCACTGATCACGTGGCTCATCATGCACTGATCACGTGGCTGATCACACACTGATCACGTGACTGATCATGCACTGATCACGTGACTGATCATGCACTGATCACGTGGCTATCATGCACTGATCACGTGGCTGATCACACACGATCACGTGACTGATCATGCACTGATCACGTGGCTATCATGCACTGATCACGTGGCTATCATGCACTGATATCATGCACTGATCACGTGGCTGATCATGCACGATCACGTGACTGATCATGCACTGATCACGTGGCTATCATGCACTGATCACGTGGCTGATCATGCACTGATCACGTGCTATCATGCACTGATCACGTGACTGATCATGCACTGATCACGTGGCTGATCATGCACTGATCACGTGACTGATCATGCACTGATCACGTGGCTGATCATGCACTGATCACGTACTGATCATGCACTGATCACGTGGCTTATCATGCACTGATCATGTGACTGATCATGTGCTGATCATGTTTGGTGTCATACACTGATCATGTGCCTCTGGAGGCAATGAACAAAGAGCTGAGTAGGCAGGAATCAGTAGGCAATAATCATGGAACTCAGCTGTGAGGAATCATGCTGCTCAGCTGGCAATAATCAAGCAGCTGAGCAGGCAGGAATTATGCAGCACAGCTGGCAATTGTCAAGCAGATGACAGGCAGGAATCGTGCAGCTCAGCTGGCAATTGTCAAGCAGATGAGCAGACAGTAATCACGCAGCTCAGCAGGCCCTGATCACGTGACTGAGCATGCACTGTTCACGTGGCTGATCATACACTGATCACGTGACTGATCATGCACTGATCACGTGGCTATCATGCACTGATCACGTGACTGATCATGCACTGATCACGTAATTGTCATGCACTGATCACGTGGCTGATCATGCACTGATCACGTGGCTGATCATGCACTGATCACGTGACTGATCATGCACTGATCACGTGGCTATCATGCACTGATCACGTGGCTGATCATGCACTGATCACGGACTGATCATGCACTGATCACGGGCTATCATGCACTGACACATGACTGATCATGCACTGATCACGTGCTGATCATGCACTGATCACGTGACTGATCATGCACTGATCACGTGACTGATCATGCACTGATCACGTGGCTATCATGCACTGATCACGTGGCTGATCATGCACTGATCACGTGACTGATCATGCACTGATCACGTGGCTGATCATGCACTGATCACGTGGCTGATCATGCACTGATCACGTAGCTACCATGTACTGGTCACGTGACTGATCATGCACTGATCACGTAACTGATCATGCACTGATCACGTGACTGATCATGCACTGATCACGTGACTGATCATGCACTGATCACGTGGCTATCATGCACTGATCACGTGGCTGATCATGCACTGATCACGTAGCTACCATGCACTGATCACGTGACTGATCATGCACTGATCACGTAATTGATCATGCACTGATCACGTGGCTGATCATGCACTGATCACGTGACTGATCATGCACTGATCACGTGACTGATCATGCACTGATCACGTGACTATCATGCACTGATCACGTGGCTGATCATGCACTGATCACGTGACTGATCATGCACTGATCACGTGACTATCATGCACTGATCACGTGGCTATCATGCACTGATCACGTGGCTGATCATGCACTGATCACGTGACTGATCATGCACTGATCACGTGACTGATCATGCACTGATCACGTGGCTATCATGCACTGATCACGTGGATGATCATGCACTGATCACGTGGCTGATCATGCACTGATCACGTGACTGATCATGCACTGATCACGTGGTATCATGCACTGATCACGTGGCTGATCATGCACTGATCACGTGGCTGATCATGCACTGATCACGTGGCTGATCATGCACTGATCACGTGGCTGATCATGCACTGATCACGTGGCTATCATGCACTGATCACGTGGCTGATCATGCACTGATCACGTAGCTCATGCACTGATCACGTGACTGATCATGCACTGATCACGTAACTGATCATGCACTGATCACGTGACTGATCATGCACTGATCACGTGACTGATCATGCACTGATCACGTGGCTATCATGCACTGATCACGTGGCTGATCATGCAATGATCACGTAGCTACCATGCACTGATCACGTGACTGATCATGCACTGATCACGTAATTGATCATGCACTGATCACGTGGCTGATCATGCACTGATCACGTGACTGATCATGCACTGATCACGTGACTGATCATGCACTGATCACGTGGCTATCATGCACTGATCACGTGGCTGATCATGCACTGATCACGTGGCTGATCATGCACTGATCACGTGACTGATCATGCACTGATCACGTGGTATCATGCACTGATCACGTGGCTGATCATGCACTGATCACGTGACTGATCATGCACTGATCACGTGGCTGATCATGCACTGATCACGTGGCTGATCATGCACTGATCACGTGGCTATCATGCACTGATCACGTGGCTGATCATGCACTGATCACGTAGCTTACATGCACTGATCACGTGACTGATCATGCACTGATCACGTAACTGATCATGCACTGATCACGTGACTGATCATGCACTGATCACGTGACTGATCATGCACTGATCACGTGGCTATCATGCACTGCTCACGTGGCTGATCATGCAATGATCACGTAGCTACCATGTACTGGTCACGTGACTGATCATGCACTGATCACGTAATTGATCATGCACTGATCACGTGGCTGATCATGCACTGATCACGTGACTGATCATGCACTGATCACGTGACTGATCATGCACTGATCACGTGGCTATCATGCACTGATCACGTGGCTGATCATGCACTGATCACGTGACTGATCATGCACTGATCACGTGACTGATCATGCACTGATCACGTGGCTATCATGCACTGATCACGTGGCTGATCATGCACTGATCACGTGACTGATCATGCACTGATCACGTGGCTGATCATGCACTGATCACGTGACTGATCATGCACTGATCACGTGGCTATCATGCACTGATCACGTGGCTGATCATGCACTGATCACGTGGCTGATCACACACTGTCACGTGACTGATCATGCACTGATCACGTGGCATCATGCACTGATCACGTGGCTGATCATGCACTGATCACGTGACTGATCATGCACTGATCACGTGGCTATCATGCACTGATCACGTGGCTGATCATGCACTGATCACGTAGCTATCATGCACTGATCACGTGACTGATCATGCACTGATCACGTGGCTGATCATGCACTGATCACGTGACTGATCATGCACTGATCACGTGGCTGATCATGCACTGATCACGTGGCTATCATGCACTGATCACGTGGCTATCATGCACTGATCACGTGGCTGATCATGCACTGATCACGTAGCTATCATGCACTGATCACGTGACTGATCATGCACTGATCACGTAATGATCATGCACTGATCACGTGACTGATCATGCACTGATCACGTGGCTGATCACACACTGATCACGTGACTGATCATGCACTGATCACGTGGTGATCATGCACTGATCACGTGGCTGATCATGCACTGATCACGTGGCTATCATGCACTGATCACGTGGCTGATCATGCACTGATCACGTAGCTATCATGCACTGATCACGTGACTGATCATGCACTGATCACGTGACTGATCATGCACTGATCACGTGGCTGATCATGCACTGATCACGTGGCTATCATGCACTGATCACGTGGCTGATCATGCACTGATCACGTGCTATCATGCACTGATCACGTGACTGATCATGCACTGATCACGTGGCTGATCATGCACTGATCACGTGGCTGATCATGCACTGATCACGTGACTGATCATGCACTGATCACGTGGCTATCATGCACTGATCACGTGGCTGATCATGCACTGATCACGTGGCTGATCATGCACTGATCACGTGGCTGATCATGCACTGATCACGTGACTGATCATGCACTGATCACGTGACTGATCATGCACTGATCACGTGGCTATCATGCACTGATCACGTGGCTGATCATGCACTGATCACGTAGCTATCATGCACTGATCACGTGACTGATCATGCACTGATCACGTGGCTGATCATGCACTGATCACGTGACTGATCATGCACTGATCACGTGACTGATCATGCACTGATCACGTGGCTATCATGCACTGATCACGTGGCTGATCATGCACTGATCACGTGGCTGATCATGCACTGATCACGTGACTGATCATGCACTGATCACGTGACTGATCATGCACTGATCACGTGGCTATCATGCACTGATCACGTGGCTGATCATGCACTGATCACGTGACTGATCATGCACTGATCACGTGACTGATCATGCACTGATCACGTGGCTATCATGCACTGATCACGTGGCTGATCATGCACTGATCACGTGGCTATCATGCACTGATCACATGACTGATCATGCACTGATCACGTGACTGATCATGCACTGATCACGTGGCTATCATGCACTACTCACGTGGCTGATCATGCAATGATCATGTAGCTACCATGTACAGGTCACGTGAATGATCATACACCCATCAGGTGACTGATCATGCACTGATCACGTGGCTATCATGCACTGATCACGAGACTGATCATGCACTGATCACGTCTATATCATGCACTGATCACATGACTGCCCATGCACTGATCACGTGGATGATCATACACTAATCATGTGACAGATCATGCACTGATCACGTGGCTGATCATGCACTGATCACGTGACTGAGCATGGACTGATCACATGACTATCATGTAGTGATCACGTGACTTAATGCGCTGATCATGTGACTGATCATACACTGATCATGTGCCTCTGGAGGCAATAAACAAAGAGCTGAGTAGGCACGAATCAAACAGTCAGCAGGCAATAATCATGGAACTCAGCTGTGAGGAATCATGCTGCTCAGCTGGCAATAATCAAGCAGCTGAGCAGGCAGGAATTACGCAGCACAGCTGGCAATTGTCAAGCAGATGACAGGCAGGAATCGTGCAGCTCAGCTGGCAATTGTCAAGCAGATGAGCAGACAGTAATCACGCAGCTCAGCAGGCCCTGATCACGTGACTGAGCATGCACTGTTCACGTGGCTGATCATACACTGATCACGTGATTGATCATGCACTGATCACTTGGATATCATGCACTGATCACGTGGCTGATCATACACTGTTCACGTGTCTGATCATGCACTGATCACGTGGCTATCATGCACTGATCACGTGGCTGAACATGCACTGTTCACGTGGCTGATCACACACCTGTCACGTGACATATCATGCACTGATCACGTGGCACTCATGCACTGATCACGTGGCTGATCATACTCTGCTCACGTAACTGATCATGCACATCACGTGGCTATCATGCACTGCTCACGTGGCTCGTCATGGAATGATCACGTAGCTACCATATACTGGTCACGTGACTGATCATGCACTGATCACGTAAATGATCATGCACTGTTCACGTGACTGATCATGTACTGATCACGTGACTGATCATGCACTGATCACGTGGCTATCATGCACTGCTCACGTGGCTGATCATGCAACGATCACGTAGCAACCATGTACTGGTCACGTGACTGATCATGCACTGATCACGTAATTGATCCTGCACTGATCACGTGGCTCATCATGCACTGATCACGTGGCTGATCACACACGATCACGTGACTGATCATGCACTGATCACGTGACTAATCATGCACTGATCACGTGGCTATCATGCACTGATCACGTGGATATCATGCACTGATCACGTGGCTGATCACACACGATCACGTGACTGATCATGCACTGATCACGTGGCTATCATGCACTGATCACGTGGCTATCATGCACTGATATCATGCACTGATCACGTGGCTGATCACACACGATCACGTGACTGATCATGCACTGATCACGTGGCTATCATGCACTGATCACGTGGCTGATCATGCACTGATCACGTGCTATCATGCACTGATCACGTGACTGATCATGCACTGATCACGTGGCTGATCATGCACTGATCACGTGACTGATCATGCACTGATCACGTGGCTGATCATGCACTGATCACGTACTGATCATGCACTGATCACATGGCTTATCATGCACTGATCATGTGACTGATCATGTGCTGATCATGTTTGGTGTCATACACTGATCATGTGCCTCTGGAGGCAATGAACAAAGAGCTGAGTAGGCAGGAATCAGCAGGCAATAATCATGGAACTCAGCTCTGAGAAATCATGCTGCTCAGCTGGCAATAATCAAGTAGATGAGCAGGCAGGAATTATGCAGCACAGGTGGCAATTGTCAAGGAGATGACAGGCAGGAATCGTGCAGCTCAGCTGGCAATTGTCAAGCAGATGAGCAGACAGTAATCACGCAGCTCAGCAGGCCCTGATCACGTGACTGAGCATGCACTGTTCACGTGGCTGATCACACACTGATCACGTGACTGATCATGCACTGATCACGTGGCTATCATGCACTGATCACGTGACTGATCATGCACTGATCACGTAACTGTCATGCACTGATCACGTGGCTATCATGCACTGATCACGTGGCTGATCATGCACTGATCACGTGACTGATCATGCACTGATCACGTGGCTATCATGCACTGATCACGTGGCTGATCATACACTGATCACGGGACTGATCATGCACTGATCACGGGCTATCATGCACTGACTACATGACTGATCATGCACTGATCACGTGCTGATCATGCACTGATCACGTGACTGATCATGCACTGATCACGTGACTGATCATGCACTGATCACGTGGCTATCATGCACTGATCACGTGGCTGATCATGCACTGATCACGTGACTGATCATGCACTGATCACGTGGCTGATCATGCACTGATCACGTGGCTGATCATGCACTGATCACGTAGCTATCATATACTGGTCACGTGACTGATCATGCACTGATCACGTAACTGATCATGCACTGATCACGTGACTGATCATGCACTGATCACGTGACTGATCATGCACTGATCACGTGGCTATCATGCACTGATCACGTGGCTGATCATGCAATGATCACGTAGCAACCATGTACTGGTCACGTGACTGATCATGCACTGATCACGTAATTGATCATGCACTGATCACGTGGCTGATCATGCACTGATCACGTGACTGATCATGCACTGATCACGTGACTGATCATGCACTGATCACGTGACTATCATGCACTGATCACGTGGCTGATCATGCACTGATCACGTGACTGATCATGCACTGATCACGTGACTGATCATGCACTGATCACGTGGCTATCATGCACTGATCACGTGGCTATCATGCACTGATCACGTGGCTGATCATGCACTGATCACGTGACTGATCATGCACTGATCACGTGGTATCATGCACTGATCACGTGGCTGATCATGCACTGATCACGTGGCTGATCATGCACTGATCACGTGGCTGATCATGCACTGATCACGTAGCTGATCATGCACTGATCACGTGGCTATCATGCACTGATCACGTGGCTGATCATGCACTGATCACGTAGCTGATCATGCACTGATCACGTGACTGATCATGCACTGATCACGTAACTGATCATGCACTGATCACGTGACTGATCATGCACTGATCACGTGACTGATCATGCACTGATCACGTGGCTATCATGCACTGATCACGTGGCTGATCATGCAATGATCACGTAGCTATCATGCACTGATCACGTGACTGATCATGCACTGATCACGTGATTGATCATGCACTGATCACGTGGCTGATCATGCACTGATCACGTGACTGATCATGCACTGATCACGTGACTGATCATGCACTGATCACGTGGCTATCATGCACTGATCACGTGGCTGATCATGCACTGATCACGTGACTGATCATGCACTGATCACGTGACTGATCATGCACTGATCACGTGGATATCATGCACTGATCACGTGGCTGATCACACTGATCACGTGTCTGATCATGCACTGATCACGTGGCTGATCATGCACTGATCACGTAACTGATCATGCACTGATCACGTGGCTATCATGCACTGATCACGTGGCTGATCATGCACTGATCACGTGGCTGATCACACACTGTCACGTGACTGATCATGCACTGATCACGTGGCACTCATGCACTGATCACGTGGCTGATCATACACTGATCACGTAACTGATCATGCACTGATCACGTGGCTATCATGCACTTCACGTGGCTGATCATGCAATGATCACGTAGCTATCATATACTGGTCACGTGACTGATCATGCACTGATCACGTAAATGATCATGCACTGATCACGTGACTGATCATGCACTGATCACGTGGCTGATCATGCACTGATCACGTGGCTATCATGCACTGATCACGTGGCTATCATGCACTGATCACGTGGCTGATCATGCACTGATCACGTAGCTACCATGCACTGATCACGTGACTGATCATGCACTGATCACGTAATTGATCATGCACTGATCACGTGACTGATCATGCACTGATCACGTGGCTGATCACACACTGATCACGTGACTGATCATGCACTGATCACGTGGCTGATCATGCACTGATCACGTGGCTGATCATGCACTGATCACGTGGATATCATGCACTGATCACGTGGCTGATCATGCACTGATCACGAGCTGATCATGCACTGATCACGTGACTGATCATGCACTGATCACGTGACTGATCATGCACTGATCACGTGGCTGATCATGCACTGATCACGTGGCTATCATGCACTGATCACGTGGCTGATCATGCACTGATCACGCAGCTATCATGCACTGATCACGTGACTGATCATGCACTGATCACGTGGCTGATCATGCACTGATCACGTGACTGATCATGCACTGATCACGTGACTGATCATGCACTGATCACGTGGCTATCATGCACTGATCACGTGGCTGATCATGCACTGATCACGCAGCTATCATGCACTGATCACGTGACTGATCATGCACTGATCACGTGGCTGATCATGCACTGATCACGTGACTGATCATGCACTGATCACGTGACTGATCATGCACTGATCACGTGGCTATCATGCACTGATCACGTGACTGATCATGCACTGATCACGTGGCTGATCATGCACTGATCACGTGACTGATCATGCACTGATCACGTGACTGATCATGCACTGATCACGTGGCTATCATGCACTGATCACGTGGCTGATCATGCACTGATCACGTGCTGATCATGCACTGATCACGTGACTGATCATGCACTGATCACGTACTGATCATGCACTGATCACGTGGATGATCATGCACTGATCACGTGGCTGATCATGCACTGATCACGTGGCTATCATGCACTGATCACGTGGCTGATCATGCACTGATACCGTGACTGAGCATGGACTGATCACATGACTATCATGTAGTGATCACGTGACTTAATGGCGCTGATCATGTGACTGATCATGCGCTGATCATGTTTGCTATCATACACTGATCATGTGCCTCTGGAGGCAATAAACAAAGAGCTGAGTAGGCACGAATCAAACAGTCAGCAGGCAATAATCATGGAACTCAGCTGTGAGGAATCATGCTGCTCAGCTGGCAATAATCAAGCAGCTGAGCAGGCAGGAATTACGCAGCACAGCTGGCAATTGTCAAGCAGATGACAGGCAGGAATCGTGCAGCTCAGCTGGCAATTGTCAAGCAGATGAGCAGACAGTAATCACGCAGCTCAGCAGGCCCTGATCACGTGACTGAGCATGCACTGTTCACGTGGCTGATCATACACTGATCACGTGATTGATCATGCACTGATCACTTGGATATCATGCACTGATCACGTGGCTGATCATACACTGTTCACGGTCTGACCATGCACTGATCACGTGGCTGATCATACACTGCTCACGTAACTGATCATGCACTGATCACGTGGCTGATCATGCACTGATCACGTGGCTGATCATGCACTGATCACGTGGCTATCATGCACTGTCACGTGACTGATCATGCACTGATCACGTGACTGATCATGCACTGATCACGTGGCTGATCATGCACTGATCACGTGACTGATCATGCACTGATCACGTGACTGATCATGCACTGATCACGTGGCTATCATGCACTGATCACGTGGCTGATCATGCACTGATCACGTGACTGATCATGCACTGATCACGTGGCTATCATGCACTGATCACGTGGCTGATCATGCACTGATCACGAGCTATCATGCACTGATCACGTGACTGATCATGCACTGATCACGTGAATGATCATGCACTGATCACGTGACTGATCATGCACTGATCACGTGACTGATCATGCACTGATCACGTGGCTATCATGCACTGATCACGTGGCTGATCATGCACTGATCACGTACTGACCATGTACTGATCACGTGACTGATCATGCACTGATCACGTAATTGATCATGCACTGATCACGTGGCTGATCATGCACTGATCACGTGGCTGATCACACTGATCACGTGACTGATCATGCACTGATCACGTGGCTGATCATGCACTGATCACGTGGCTGATCATGCACTGATCACGTGGCTATCATGCACTGATCACGTGGCTGATCATGCACTGATCACGAGCTATCATGCACTGATCACGTGACTGATCATGCACTGATCACGTGGCTGATCATGCACTGATCACGTGGCTGATCATGCACTGATCACGTGGCTGATCACACACACTGGACGTGACTGACATGCACTGATCACGTGACTGATCATGCACTGATCACGTGGCTATCATGCACTGATCACGTGGATATCATGCACTGATCACGTGGCTGATCATCACACGATCACGTGACTGATCATGCACTGATCACGTGGCTATCATGCACTGATCACGTGGCTGATCATGCACTGATCACGCAGCTATCATGCACTGGTCACATGACTGATCATGCACTGATCACGTGACTGATCATGCACTGATCACGTGGCTTATCATGCACTGATCATGTGACTGATCATGTGCTGATCATGTTTGCTGTCATACACTGATCATGTGCCTCTGGAGGCAATGAACAAAGAGCTGAGTAGGCAGGAATCAGTCAGCAGGCAATAATCATGGAACTCAGCTCTGAGAAATCATGCTGCTCAGCTGGCAATAATCAAGCAGATGAGCAGGCAGGAATTATGCAGCACAGTGGCAATTGTCAAGCAGATGACAGGCAGGAATCGTGCAGCTCAGCTGGCAATTGTCAAGCAGATGAGCAGACAGTAATCACGCAGCTCAGCAGGCCCTGATCACGTGACTGAGCATGCACTGTTCACGTGGCTGATCATACACTGATCACGTGACTGATCATGCACTGATCACGTGATTGTCATGCACTGATCACGTGGCTATCATGCACTGATCACGTGGCTGATCATGCACTGATCACGTGACTGATCATGCACTGATCACGTGGCTATCATGCACTGATCACGTGGCTGATCATGCACTGATCACGGGACTGATCATGCACTGATCACGGGCTATCATGCACTGACACATGACTGATCACATGCACTGATCACGTGATGATCATGCACTGATCACGTGACTGATCATGCACTGATCACGTGACTGATCATGCACTGATCACGTGGCTGATCATGCACTGATCACGTGGCTGATCATGCACTGATCACGTGGCATCATGCACTGATCACGTGGCTGATCATGCACTGATCACGTGACTGATCATGCACTGATCACGTGGCTATCATGCACTGATCACGTGGCTGATCATGCACTGATCACGTAGCTATCATGCACTGATCACGTGACTGATCATGCACTGATCACGTGACTGATCATGCACTGATCACGTGACTGATCATGCACTGATCACGTGGCTATCATGCACTGATCACGTGGCTGATCATGCACTGATCACGTAGCAACCATGCACTGATCACGTGACTGATCATGCACTGATCACGTGACTGATCATGCACTGATCACGTGGCTGATCATGCACTGATCACGTGGCTGATCACACATGATCACGTGACTGATCATGCACTGATCACGTGGCTATCATGCACTGATCACGTGGCTGATCATGCACTGATCACGTGGCTATCATGCACTGATCACGTGGCTGATCATGCACTGATCACGTGACTGATCATGCACTGATCACGTGGCTATCATGCACTGATCACGTGGCTGATCATGCACTGATCACGTGGCTATCATGCACTGATCACGTGGCTGATCATGCACTGATCACGTGACTGATCATGCACTGATCACGTGGCTATCATGCACTGATCACGTGGCTGATCATGCACTGATATCATGCACTGATCACGTGGCTGATCATGCACTGATCACGTGACTGATCATGCACTGATCACGTGGCTATCATGCACTGATCACGTGGCTGATCATGCACTGATCACGTAGCTATCATGCACTGATCACGTGACTGATCATGCACTGATCACGTGGCTGATCATGCACTGATCACGTGACTGATCATGCACTGATCACGTGGCTGATCATGCACTGATCACGTGGCTATCATGCACTGATCACGTGGCTGATCATGCACTGATCACGTGGCTGATCATGCACTGATCACGTGACTGATCATGCACTGATCACGTGGCTTATCATGCACTGATCATGTGACTGATCATGTGCTGATCATGTTTGGTATCATACACTGATCATGTGCCTCTGGAGGCAATGAACAAAGAGCTGAGTAGGCAGGAATCAGTAGGCAATAATCATGGAACTCAGCTCTGAGAAATCATGCTGCTCAGCTGGCAATAATCAAGTGGATGAGCAGGCAGGAATTATGCAGCACAGCTGGCAATTGTCAAGCAGATGACAGGCAGGAATCGTGCAGCTCAGCTGGCAATTGTCAAGCAGATGAGCAGACAGTAATCACGCAGCTCAGCAGGCCCTGATCACGTGACTGAGCATGCACTGTTCACGTGGCTGATCATACACTGATCACGTGACTGATCATGCACTGATCACGTGGCTATCATGCACTGATCACGTGACTGATCATGCACTGATCACGTGACTGATCATGCACTGATCACGTGGCTGATCATGCACTGATCACGTGGCTGATCATGCACTGATCACGTGACTGATCATGCACTGATCACGTGGCTATCATGCACTGATCACGTGGCTGATCATGCACTGATCACGCAGCTATCATGCACTGATCACGTGACTGATCATGCACTGATCACGTGGCTGATCATGCACTGATCACGTGGCTGATCATGCACTGATCAGTGGCTATCATGCACTGATCACGTGGCTGATCATGCACTGATCACGTGACTGATCATGCACTGATCACGTGGCTATCATGCACTGATCACGTGGCTGATCATGCACTGATCACGTGACTGATCATGCACTGATCACGTGGCTATCATGCACTGATCACGTGGCTGATCATGCACTGATCACGTAGCTACCATGTACTGGTCACGTGACTGATCATGCACTGATCACGTGACTGATCATGCACTGATCACGTGGCTGATCATGCACTGATCACGTGGCTGATCATGCACTGATCACGTGACTGATCATGCACTGATCACGTGACTGATCATGCACTGATCACGTGACTGATCATGCACTGATCACGTGGCTGATCATGCACTGATCACGTGGCTATCATGCACTGATCACGTGGCTGATCATGCACTGATCACGTAGCTATCATGCACTGATCACGTGACTGATCATGCACTGATCACGTGACTGATCATGCACTGATCACGTGGCAATCATGCACTGATCACGTGGCTGATCATACACTGATCACGTGACTGATCATGCACTGATCACGTGGCTATCATGCACTGATCACGTGGCTGATCATGCAATGATCACTAGCTACCATATACTGATCACGTGACTGATCATGCACTGATCACGTAACTGATCATGCACTGATCACGTGACTGATCATGCACTGATCACGTGACTGATCATGCACTGATCACGTGACTGATCATGCACTGATCACGTGGCTATCATGCACTGATCACGTGGCTGATCATGCACTGATCACGTGACTGATCATGCACTGATCATGGCTGATCATGCACTGATCACGTGACTGATCATGCACTGATCACGTGGCTGATCATGCACTGATCACGTGACTGATCATGCACTGATCACGTGGCTGATCATGCACTGATCACGTGGCTGATCATGCACTGATCACGTGGCTATCATGCACTGATCACGTGGCTGATCATGCACTGATCACGTAGCTATCATGCACTGATCACGTGACTGATCATGCACTGATCACGTGACTGATCATGCACTGATCACGTGGCTGATCATGCACTGATCACGTGACTGATCATGCACTGATCACGTGGCTATCATGCACTGATCACGTGGCTGATCATGCACTGATCACGTGGCTGATCATGCACTGATCACGTAGCTATCATGCACTGATCACGTGACTGATCATGCACTGATCACGTGGCTATCATGCACTGATCACGTGGCTATCATGCACTGATCACGTGGCTGATCATGCACTGATCACGTGGCTGATCATGCACTGATCACGTGACTGATCATGCACTGATCACGTGACTGATCATGCACTGATCACGTGGCTATCATGCACTGATCACGTGGCTGATCATGCACTGATCACGTGCCTGATCATGCACTGATCACATGACTGATCATGCACTGATCACGTGACTGATCATGCACTGATCACGTGGCTATCATGCACTACTCACGTGGCTGATCATGCAATGATCATGTAGCTACCATGTACAGGTCACGTGACTGATCATACACCCATCAGGTGACTGATCATGCACTGATCACGTGGCTGATCATGCACTGATCACCTGCCTGATCATGCACTGATCACGTGACAAATCATGCACTGATCACATGGCTATCATGCACTGATCACCTGGCTGATCATGCACTGATCACGTGGCTGATCATGCACTGATACCGTGACTGAGCATGGACTGATCACATGACTATCATGTAGTGATCACGTGACTTAATGGCGCTGATCATGTGACTGATCATGCGCTGATCATGTTTGCTATCATACACTGATCATGTGCCTCTGGAGGCAATAAACAAAGAGCTGAGTAGGCACGAATCAAACAGTCAGCAGGCAATAATCATGGAACTCAGGTGTGAGGAATCATGCTGCTCAGCTGGCAATAATCAAGCAGCTGAGCAGGCAGGAATTACGCAGCACAGCTGGCAATTGTCAAGCAGATGACAGGCAGGAATCGTGCAGCTCAGCTGGCAATTGTCAAGCAGATGAGCAGACAGTAATCACGCAGCTCAGCAGGCCCTGATCACGTGACTGAGCATGCACTGTTCACGTGGCTGATCATACACTGATCACGTGATGATCATGCACTGATCACTTGGATATCATGCACTGATCACGTGGCTGATCATACACTGTTCACGTGTCTGACCATGCACTGATCACGTGGCTGATCATACACTGCTCACGTAACTGATCATGCACTGATCACGTGGCTATCATGCACTGATCACGTGGCTGAACATGCACTGTTCACGTGGCTGATCACACACCTGTCACGTGACATATCATGCACTGATCACGTGGCACTCATGCACTGATCACGTGGCTGATCATACTCTGCTCACGTAACTGATCATGCACACATCACGTGGCTATCATGCACTGCTCACGTGGCTGTCATGGAATGATCACGTAGCTACCATATACTGGTCACGTGACTGATCATGCACAGATCACGTAAATGATCATGCACTGTTCACGTGACTGATCATGCACTGATCACGTGACTGATCATGCACTGATCACGTGGCTATCATGCACTGCTCACGTGGCTGATCATGCAACGATCACGTAGCAACCATGTACTGGTCACGTGACTGATCATGCACTGATCACGTGGCTGATCATGCACTGATCACGTGGCTATCATGCACTGATCACGTGGCTGATCATGCAATGATCACGTAGCTATCATGCACTGATCACGTGACTGATCATGCACTGATCACGTGGCTGATCATGCACTGATCACGTGGCTATCATGCACTGATCACGTGGCTGATCACACACGATCACGTGACTGATCATGCACTGATCACGTGACTGATCATGCACTGATCACGTGGCTATCATGCACTGATCACGTGGCTATCATGCACTGATCACGTGGCTGATCATGCACTGATCACGTGACTGATCATGCACTGATCACGTGACTGATCATGCACTGATCACGTGACTGATCATGCACTGATCACGTGGCTATCATGCACTGATCACGTGGCTGATCATGCATGATCACGTAGCTACCATGCACTGGTCACGTGACTGATCATGCACTGATCACGTAATTGATCATGCACTGATCACGTGACTGATCATGCACTGATCACGTGACTGATCATGCACTGATCACGTGACTGATCATGCACTGATCACGTGGCTATCATGCACTGATCACGTGGCTGATCATGCAATGATCACGCAGCTACCATGCACTGGTCACATGACTGATCATGCACTGATCACATAATTGATCATGCACTGATCACGTGGCTTATCATGCATTGATCATGTGACTGATCATGTGCTGATCATGTTTGGTGTCATACACTGATCATGTGCCTCTGGAGGCAATGAACAAAGAGCTGAGTAGGCAGGAATCAGTCAGCAGGCAATAATCATGGAACTCAGCTCTGAGAAATCATGCTGCTCAGCTGGCAATAATCAAGTAGATGAGCAGGCAGGAATTACGCAGCACAGTGGCAATTGTCAAGCAGATGACAGGCAGGAATCGTGCAGCTCAGCTGGCAATTGTCAAGCAGATGAGCAGACAGTAATCACGCAGCTCAGCAGGCCCTGATCACGTGACTGAGCATGCACTGTTCACGTGGCTGATCACACACTGATCACGTGACTGATCATGCACTGATCACGTGACTGATCATGCACTGATCACGTGGCTATCATGCACTGATCACGTGGCTGATCATACACTGATCACGGGACTGATCATGCACTGATCACGTGGCTATCATGCACTGACTACATGACTGATCATGCACTGATCACGTGGATGATCATGCACTGATCACGTGACTGATCATGCACTGATCACGTGACTGATCATGCACTGATCACATGGCTGATCATGCACTGATCACGTGGCTATCATGCACTGCTCACGTGGCTGATCATGCAATGATCACGTAGCTACCATGTACTGGTCACGTGACTGATCATGCACTGATCACGTAATTGATCATGCACTGATCACGTGGCTGATCATGCACTGATCACGTGGCTGATCATGCACTGATCACGTGACTGATCATGCACTGATCACGTGACTGATCATGCACTGATCACGTGGCTATCATGCACTGATCACGTGGCTGATCATACACTGATCACGTGACTGATCATGCACTGATCACGTGGCTGATCATGCACTGATCACGTGACTGATCATGCACTGATCACGTGTCTGATCATGCACTGATCACGTGGCTATCATGCACTGATCACGTGGCTGATCATGCCATGATCACGCAGCTACCATGTACTGGTCACATGACTGATCATGCACTGATCACGTGACTGATCATGCACTGATCACGTGGCTATCATGCACTACTCACGTGGCTGATCATGCAATGATCATGTAGCTACCATGTACAGGTCACGTGAATGATCATACACCCATCAGGTGACTGATCATGCACTGATCACGTGGCTATCATGCACTGATCACGTGACTGATCATGCACTGATCACGTCTATATCATGCACTGATCACATGACTGCCCATGCACTGATCACGTGGCTGATCATACACTGATCATGTGACAGATCATGCACTGATCACGTGGCTGATCATGCACTGATACCGTGACTGAGCATGGACTGATCACATGACTATCATGTAGTGATCACGTGACTTAATGGCGCTGATCATGTGACTGATCATGCACTGATCATGTTTGCTATCATACACTGATCATGTGCCTCTGGAGGCAATAAACAAAGAGCTGAGTAGGCACGAATCATACAGTCAGCAGGCAATAATCATGGAACTCAGCTGTGAGGAATCATGCTGCTCAGCTGGCAATAATCAAGCAGCTGAGCAGGCAGGAATTACGCAGCACAGCTGGCAATTGTCAAGCAGATGACAGGCAGGAATCGTGCAGCTCAGCTGGCAATTGTCAAGCAGATGAGCAGACAGTAATCACGCAGCTCAGCAGGCCCTGATCACGTGACTGAGCATGCACTGTTCACGTGGCTGATCATACACTGATCACGTGATTGATCATGCACTGATCACTGGATATCATGCACTGATCACGTGGCTGATCATACACTGTTCACGTGTCTGACCATGCACTGATCACGTGGCTGATCATACACTGATCACGTAACTGATCATGCACTGATCACGTGGCTATCATGCACTGATCACGTGGCTGATCATGCACTGATCACGTGGCTATCATGCACTGATCACGTGACTGATCATGCACTGATCACGTGGCTGATCATGCACTGATCACGTGACTGATCATGCACTGATCACGTGACTGATCATGCACTGATCACGTGGCTATCATGCACTGATCACGTGGCTGATCATGCACTGATCACGTGGCTGATCATGCACTGATCACATGACTGATCATGCACTGATCACGTGACTGATCATGCACTGATCACGTGGCTATCATGCACTATCACGTGGCTGATCATGCAATGATCATGTAGCTACCATGTACTGGTCACGTGACTGATCATACACCCATCAGGTGACTGATCATGCACTGATCACGTGGCTGATCATGCACTGATCACCTGCCTGGTCATGCACTGATCACGTGACAAATCATGCACTGATCACATGGCTATCATGAACTGATCACGTGGCTGATCATGCACTGATCACGTGGCTGATCATGCACTGATACCGTGACTGAGCATGGACTGATCACATGACTATCATGTAGTGATCACGTGACTTAATGGCGCTGATCATGTGACTGATCATGCACTGATCATGTTTGCTATCATACACTGATCATGTGCCTCTGGAGGCAATAAACAAAGAGCTGAGTAGGCACGAATCAAACAGTCAGCAGGCAATAATCATGGAACTCAGGTGTGAGGAATCATGCTGCTCAGCTGGCAATAATCAAGCAGCTGAGCAGGCAGGAATTACGCAGCACAGCTGGCAATTGTCAAGCAGATGACAGGCAGGAATCGTGCAGCTCAGCTGGCAATTGTCAAGCAGATGAGCAGACAGTAATCACGCAGCTCAGCAGGCCCTGATCACGTGACTGAGCATGCACTGTTCACGTGGCTGATCATACACTGATCACGTGATGATCATGCACTGATCACGTGGCTATCATGCACTGATCACGTGGCTGATCATGCACTGATCACGTGGCTGATCATGCACTGATCACGTGACTGATCATGCACTGATCACGTGGCATCATGCACTGATCACGTGGCTGATCATACACTGATCACGTGACTGATCATGCACTGATCACGTGGCTATCATGCACTGATCACGTGGCTGTCTGCAATGATCACGTAGCTACCATGCACTGATCACGTGACTGATCATGCACTGATCACGTGACTGATCATGCACTGATCACGTGACTGATCATGCACTGATCACGTGGCTATCATGCACTGATCACGTGGCTGATCATGCACTGATCACGTAGCAACCATGCACTGATCACGTGACTGATCATGCACTGATCACGTGGCTGATCATGCACTGATCACGTGGCTGATCATGCACTGATCACGTGACTGATCATGCACTGATCACGTGGCTATCATGCACTGATCACGTGGCTATCATGCACTGATCACGTGGCTGATCATGCACTGATCGTGACTATCATGCACTGATCACGTGACTGATCATGCACTGATCACGTAATTGATCATGCACTGATCACGTGGCTGATCATGCACTGATCACGTGGCTGATCACACATGATCACGTGACTGATCATGCACTGATCACGTGGACTGATCATGCACTGATCACGTGGCTATCATGCACTGATCACGTGGCTATCATGCACTGATCACGTGGCTGATCACACACGATCACGTGACTGATCATGCACTGATCACGTGACTGATCATGCACTGATCACGTGACTGATCATGCACTGATCACGTGGCTATCATGCACTGATCACGTGGCTGATCATGCACTGATCACGTAGCTACCATGCACTGGTCACGTGACTGATCATGCACTGATCACGTAACTGATCATGCACTGATCACGTGGCTGATCATGCACTGATCACGTGGACTGATCATGCACTGATCACGTGACTGATCATGCACTGATCACGTGGCTATCATGCACTGATCACGTGGCTGATCATGCAATGATCACGCAGCTACCATGTACTGGTCACGTGACTGATCATGCACTGATCACATAATTGATCATGCACTGATCACGTGGCTTATCATGCACTGATCATGTGACTGATCATGCGCTGATCATGTTGGTGTCATACACTGATCATGTGCCTCTGGAGGCAATGAACAAAGAGCTGAGTAGGCAGGAATCAGTCAGCAGGCTATAATCATGGAACTCAGCTCTGAGGAATCATGCTGCTCAGCTGGCAATAATCAAGCAGCTGAGCAGGCAGGAATTACGCAGCACAGGTGGCAATTGTCAAGCAGATGACAGGCAGGAATCGTGCAGCTCAGCTGGCAATTGTCAAGCAGATGAGCAGACAGTAATCACGCAGCTCAGCAGGCCCTGATCACGTGACTGAGCATGCACTGTTCACATGGCTGATCACACACCTATCACGTGACTGATCATGCACTGATCACGTGACTGATCATGCACTGATCACGTGGCTGATCATGCACTGATCACGTGGCTGATCATGCACTGATCACGGACTGATCATGCACTGATCACGGGCTATCATGCACTGACTACATGACTCCATCATGCACTGATCACGTGGCTGATCATGCACTGATCACGTGACTGATCATGCACTGATCACGTGACTGATCATGCACTGATCACGTGGCTGATCATGCACTGATCACGTGGCTATCATGCACTGATCACGTGGCTGATCATGCAATGATCACGTAGCTATCATGTACTGGTCACGTGACTGATCATGCACTGATCACGTAATTGATCATGCACTGATCACGTGGCTGATCATGCACTGATCACGTGGCTGATCATGCACTGATCACGTGACTGATCATGCACTGATCACGTGACTGATCATGCACTGATCACGTGGCTATCATGCACTGATCACGTGGCTGACATACACTGATCACGTGACTGATCATGCACTGATCACGTGGCTGATCATGCACTGATCACGTGACTGATCATGCACTGATCACGTGTCTGATCATGCACTGATCACGTGGCTATCATGCACTGATCACGTGGCTGATCATGCATGATCACGCAGCTACCATGTACTGGTCACATGACTGATCATGCACTGATCACGTGACTGATCATGCACTGATCACGTGGCTATCATGCACTACTCACGTGGCTGATCATGCAATGATCATGTAGCTACCATGTACAGGTCACGTGAATGATCATACACCCATCAGGTGACTGATCATGCACTGATCACGTGGCTATCATGCACTGATCACGAGACTGATCATGCACTGATCACGTCTATATCATGCACTGATCACATGACTGCCCATGCACTGATCACGTGGTGATCATACACTAATCATGTGACAGATCATGCACTGATCACGTGGCTGATCATGCACTGATACCGTGACTGAGCATGGACTGATCACATGACTATCATGTAGTGATCACGTGACTTAATGGCGCTGATCATGTGACTGATCATGCGCTGATCATGTTTGCTATCATACACTGATCATGTGCCTCTGGAGGCAATAAACAAAGAGCTGAGTAGGCACGAATCAAACAGTCAGCAGGCAATAATCATGGAACTCAGCTGTGAGGAATCATGCTGCTCAGCTGGCAATAATCAAGCAGCTGAGCAGGCAGGAATTACGCAGCACAGCTGGCAATTGTCAAGCAGATGACAGGCAGGAATCGTGCAGCTCAGCTGGCAATTGTCAAGCAGATGAGCAGACAGTAATCACGCAGCTCAGCAGGCCTGATCACGTGACTGAGCATGCACTGTTCACGTGGCTGATCATACACTGATCACGTGATTGATCATGCACTGATCACTTGGATATCATGCACTGATCACGTGGCTGATCATACACTGTTCACGTGTCTGACCATGCACTGATCACGTGGCTGATCATACACTGATCACGTAACTGATCATGCACTGATCACGTGGCTATCATGCACTGATCACGTGGCTGATCATGCACTGATCACGTGGCTATCATGCACTGATCACGTGACTGATCATGCACTGATCACGTAATTGATCATGCACTGATCACGTGACTGATCATGCACTGATCACGTGGCTGATCATGCACTGATCACGTGACTGATCATGCACTGATCACGTGGCTATCATGCACTGATCACATGGCTGATCATGCAATGATCACGTAGCTACCATGCACTGGTCACGTGACTGATCATGCACTGATCACGTAATTGATCATGCACTGATCACGTGGCTGATCATGCACTGATCACGTGACTGATCATGCACTGATCACGTGGCTATCATGCACTGATCACGTGGCTGATCATGCAATGATCACGTAGCTACCATATACTGGTCACGTGACTGATCATGCACTGATCACGTGACTGATCATGCACTGATCACGTGACTGATCATGCACTGATCACGTGGCTGATCATGCACTGATCACGTGACTGATCATGCACTGATCACGTGGCTGATCATGCACTGATCACGTGGCTATCATGCACTGATCACGTGGCTGATCATGCAATGATCACGCAGCTACATGTACTGATCACATGACTGATCATGCACTGATCACGTAATTGATCATGCACTGATCACGTGGCTTATCATGCATGATCATGTGACTGATCATGTGCTGATCATGTTTGGTGTCATACACTGATCATGTGCCTCTGGAGGCAATGAACAAAGAGCTGAGTAGGCAGGAATCAGTAGGCAATAATCATGGAACTCAGCTCTGAGAAATCATGCTGCTCAGCTGGCAATAATCAAGTAGATGAGCAGGCAGGAATTATGCAGCACAGATGGCAATTGTCAAGAGATGACAGGCAGGAATCGTGCAGCTCAGCTGGCAATTGTCAAGCAGATGAGCAGACAGTAATCACGCAGCTCAGCAGGCCCTGATCACGTGACTGAGCATGCACTGATCACGTGGCTGATCATGCACTGATCACGTGGCTGATCATGCACTGATCACGTGACTGATCATGCACTGATCACGTGGCTATCATGCACTGATCACGTGGCTGATCATGCACTGATCACGTGACTGATCATGCACTGATCACGGGCTATCATGCACTGATCACATGACTGACATGCACTGATCACGTGCTGATCATGCACTGATCACGTGACTGATCATGCACTGATCACGTGACTGATCATGCACTGATCACGTGGCTATCATGCACTGATCACGTGGCTGATCATGCACTGATCACGTGACTGATCATGCACTGATCATGGCTGATCATGCACTGATCACGTGACTGATCATGCACTGATCACGTGGCTGATCATGCACTGATCACGTGGCTATCATGCACTGATCACGTGGCTGATCATGCACTGATCACGTAGCTATCATGCACTGATCACGTGACTGATCATGCACTGATCACGTGGCTGATCATGCACTGATCACGTGACTGATCATGCACTGATCACGTGGCTGATCATGCACTGATCACGTGGCTATCATGCACTGATCACGTGGCTGATCATGCACTGATCACGCAGCTACATGCACTGATCACATGACTGATCATGCACTGATCACGTACTGATCATGCACTGATCACGTGGCTATCATGCACTGATCATGTGACTGATCATGCACTGATCATGTTTGGTATCATACACTGATCATGTGCCTCTGGAGGCAATGAAAAAGAGCTGAGTAGGCACGAATCAGTCAGCAGGCAATAATCATGGAACTCAGCTCTGAGAAATCATGCTGCTCAGCTGGCAATAATCAAGCAGCTGAGCAGGCAGGAATTACGCAGCACAGGTGGCAATTGTCAAGCAGATGACAGGCAGGAATCGTGCAGCTCAGCTGGCAATTGTCAAGCAGATGAGCAGACAGTAATCACGCAGCTCAGCAGGCCCTGATCACGTGACTGAGCATGCACTGTTCACGTGGCTGATCATACACTATCACGTGACTGATCATGCACTGATCATGTGATTGCATCATGCACTGATCACGTGGCTGTCATGCACTGATCACGTGGCTGATCATGCACTGATCACGTGGCTGATCATGCACTGATCACGTGGCTGATCATGCACTGATCACGTGGCTATCATGCACTGATCACGTGGCTGATCATGCACTGATCACGGGACTGATCATGCACTGATCACGGGCTATCATGCACTGATCACGTGGCTGATCATGCACTGATCACGTGGCTGATCATGCACTGATCACGTGACTGATCATGCACTGATCACGTGACTGATCATGCACTGATCACGTGACTGATCATGCACTGATCACGTGGCAATCATGCACTGATCACGTGGCTGATCATGCACTGATCACGTGACTGATCATGCACTGATCACGTGGCTATCATGCACTGATCACGTGGCTATCATGCACTGATCACGTGGCTGATCATGCACTGATCACGTGACTGATCATGCACTGATCACGTGACTGATCATGCACTGATCACGTGGCTATCATGCACTGATCACGTGGCTGATCATGCACTGATCACGTGACTGATCATGCACTGATCACGTGGCTGATCATGCACTGATCACGTGACTGATCATGCACTGATCACGTGGCTATCATGCACTGATCACGTGGCTGATCATGCACTGATCACGTGGCTGATCATGCACTGTCACGTGACTGATCATGCACTGATCACGTGGCTGATCATGCACTGATCACGTGGCTGATCATGCACTGATCACGTGACTGATCATGCACTGATCACGTGGAATCATGCACTGATCACGTGGCTGATCATGCACTGATCACGTGGCTATCATGCACTGATCACGTGACTGATCATGCACTGATCACATGACTGATCATGCACTGATCACGTGGCTTATCATGCACTGATCATGTGACTGATCATGCACTGATCATGTTTGGTATCATACACTGATCATGTGCCTCTGGAGGCAATGAACAAAGAGCTGAGTAGGCACGAATCAGTCAGCAGGCAATAATCATGGAACTCAGCTGTGAGAAATCATGCTGCTCAGCTGGCAATAATCAAGCAGCTGAGCAGGCAGGAATTATGCAGCACAGCTGGCAATTGTCAAGCAGATGACAGGCAGGAATCGTGCAGCTCAGCTGGCAATTGTCAAGCAGATGAGCAGACAGTAATCACGCAGCTCAGCAGGCCCTGATCACGTGACTGAGCATGCACTGTTCACGTGGCTGATCATACACTGATCACGTGACTGATCATGCACTGATCACGTGATTGTCATGCACTGATCACGTGGCTGATCATGCACTGATCACGTGGCTGATCATGCACTGATCACGTGACTGATCATGCACTGATCACGTAGCTATCATGCACTGATCACGTGGCTGATCATGCACTGATCACGGGACTGATCATGCACTGATCACGTGCTATCATGCACTGATACATGACTGACATGCACTGATCACGTGATGATCATGCACTGATCACGTGACTGATCATGCACTGATCACGTGACTGATCATGCACTGATCACGTGGCTGATCATGCACTGATCACGTGGCTATCATGCACTATCACGTGGCTGATCATGCAATGATCACGTAGCTACCATGTACTGGTCACGTGACTGATCATGCACTGATCACGTAATTGATCATGCACTGATCACGTGGCTGATCATGCACTGATCACGTGGCTGATCATGCACTGATCACGTGGCTGATCATGCACTGATCACGTGGCTATCATGCACTGATCACGTGGCTGATCATACTGATCACGTGCTGTCATGCACTGATCACGTGGCTGATCATGCACTGATCACGTGGCTATCATGCACTGATCACGTGACTGATCATGCACTGATCACGTAATTGATCATGCACTGATCACGTGGCTGATCATGCACTGATCACGTGACTGATCATGCACTGATCACGTGGCTGATCATGCACTGATCACGTGGCTGATCATGCACTGATCACGTGACTGATCATGCACTGATCACGTGACTGATCATGCACTGATCACGTGGCTATCATGCACTGATCACGTGGCTGATCATGCACTGATCACGTGACTGATCATGCACTGATCACGTGACTGATCATGCACTGATCACGTGACTGATCATGCACTGATCACGTGGCTATCATGCACTGATCACGTGGCTATCATGCACTGATCACGTGGCTGATCATGCATGATCACGTGACTGATCATGCACTGATCACGTGGCTATCATGCACTGATCACGTGGCTGATCATGCACTGATCACGTGGCTGATCATGCACTGATCACGTGACTGATCATGCACTGATCACGTGGCTGATCATGCACTGATCACGTGACTGATCATGCACTGATCACGTGACTGATCATGCACTGATCACGTGGCTATCATGCACTGATCACGTGGCTGATCATGCACTGATCACGCAGGTACCATGCACTGATCACGTGACTGATCATGCACTGATCACGTGGCTGATCATGCACTGATCACGTGGCTGATCATGCACTGATACCGTGACTGAGCATGGACTGATCACATGACTATCATGTAGTGATCACGTGACTTAATGGCGCTGATCATGTGACTGATCATGCGCTGATCATGTTTGCTATCATACACTGATCATGTGCCTCTGGAGGCAATAAACAAAGAGCTGAGTAGGCACGAATCAAACAGTCAGCAGGCAATAATCATGGAACTCAGCTGTGAGGAATCATGCTGCTCAGCTGGCAATAATCAAGCAGCTGAGCAGGCAGGAATTACGCAGCACAGCTGGCAATTGTCAAGCAGATGACAGGCAGGAATCGTGCAGCTCAGCTGGCAATTGTCAAGCAGATGAGCAGACAGTAATCACGCAGCTCAGCAGGCCCTGATCACGTGACTGAGCATGCACTGTTCACGTGGCTGATCATACACTGATCACGTGATTGATCATGCACTGATCACTTGGATATCATGCACTGATCACGTGGCTGATCATACACTGTTCACGTGTCTGACCATGCACTGATCACGTGGCTGATCATACACTGCTCACGTAACTGATCATGCACTGATCACGTGGCTATCATGCACTGATCACGTGGCTGAACATGCACTGTTCACGTGGCTGATCACACACCTGTCACGTGACATATCATGCACTGATCACGTGGCACTCATGCACTGATCACGTGGCTGATCATACTCTGCTCACGTAACTCATCATGCACACATCACGTGGCTATCATGCACTGCTCACGTGGCTCGTCATGGAATGATCACGTAGCTACCATATACTGGTCACGTGACTGATCATGCACAGATCACGTAAATGATCATGCACTGTTCACGTGACTGATCATGTACTGATCACGTGACTGATCATGCACTGATCACGTGGCTGATCATGCACTGATCACGTGGCTCATCATGCACTGATCACGTGGCTGATCATGCGTATCACGTGACTGATCATGCACTGATCACGTGACTGATCATGCACTGATCACGTGGCTATCATGCACTGATCACGTGGCTATCATGCACTGATCACGTGGCTGATCACACACGTATCACGTGACTGATCATGCACTGATCACGTGGCTATCATGCACTGATCACGTGGCTATCATGCACTGATATCATGCACTGATCACGTGGCTGATCATGCACTATCACGTGACTGATCATGCATGATCACGCAGGTACCATGCACTGATCACGTGACTGATCATGCACTGATCACGTGACTGATCATGCACTGATCACGTGGCTGATCATGCACTGATCACGTGGCTGATCATGCACTGATCACGTGGCTGATCATACTGATCACGTGACTGATCATGCACTGATCACGTGGCTGATCATGCACTGATCACGTGACTGATCATGCACTGATCACGTGGCTATCATGCACTGATCACGTGGCTGATCATACTGATCACGTGACTGATCATGCACTGATCACGTGGCTGATCATGCACTGATCACGTGGCTGATCATGCACTGATCACGTGGCTATCATGCACTGATCACGTGGCTGATCATGCACTGATCACGTAGCTATCATGCACTGATCACGTGACTGATCATGCACTGATCACGTGGCTGATCATGCACTGATCACGTGACTGATCATGCACTGATCACGTGACTGATCATGCACTGATCACGTGGCTATCATGCACTGATCACGTGGCTGATCATGCACTGATCACGTGGCTGATCATGCACTGATCACGTGGCTGATCATGCACTGATCACGTGACTGATCATGCACTGATCACGTGGCTATCATGCACTGATCACGTGGCTGATCATGCACTGATCACGTGGCTGATCATGCACTGATCACGTGACTGATCATGCACTGATCACGTGGCTGATCATGCACTGATCACGTGGCTGATCATGCACTGATCACGTGACTGATCATGCACTGATCACGTGGAACTCATGCACTGATCACGTGGCTGATCATGCACTGATCACGTGACTGATCATGCACTGATCACGTGGCTATCATGCACTGATCACGTGGCTGATCATGCAATGATCATGTAGCTACCATGTACTGGTCACGTGACTGATCATACACCCATCAGGTGACTGATCATGCACTGATCACGTGGCTATCATGCACTGATCACGTGGCTGATCATGCACTGATCACGTGACTGATCATGCACTGATCACGTGGCTGATCATGCACTGATCACGTGGCTGATCATGCACTGATCACGTGGCTGATCATGCACTGATACCGTGACTGAGCATGGACTGATCACATGACTATCATGTAGTGATCACGTGACTTAATGGCGCTGATCATGTGACTGATCATGCGCTGATCATGTTTGCTATCATACACTGATCATGTGCCTCTGGAGGCAATAAACAAAGAGCTGAGTAGGCACGAATCAAACAGTCAGCAGGCAATAATCATGGAACTCAGCTGTGAGGAATCATGCTGCTCAGCTGGCAATAATCAAGCAGCTGAGCAGGCAGGAATTACGCAGCACAGCTGGCAATTGTCAAGCAGATGACAGGCAGGAATCATGCAGCTCAGCTGGCAATTGTCAAGCAGATGAGCAGACAGTAATCACGCAGCTCAGCAGGCCCTGATCACGTGACTGAGCATGCACTGTTCACGTGGCTGATCATACACTGATCACGTGATTGATCATGCACTGATCACGTGGATATCATGCACTGATCACGTGGCTGATCATACACTGTTCACGTGTCTGACCATGCACTGATCACGTGGCTGATCATGCACTGCTCACGTAACTGATCATGCACTGATCACGTGACTGATCATGCACTGATCACGTGGCTGATCATGCACTGATCACGTGGCTGATCATGCACTGATCACGTACTATCATGCACTGATCACGTGGCTGATCATGCACTGATCACGGGACTGATCATGCACTGATCACGAGGTATCATGCACTGTCATATGACTGACATGCACTGATCACGTGGCTGATCATGCACTGATCACGTGACTGATCATGCACTGATCACGTGGCTGATCATGCACTGATCACGTGACTGATCATGCACTGATCACGTGGCTGATCATGCACTGATCACGTGGCTGATCATGCACTGATCACGTGACTGATCATGCACTGATCACGTGGCACTCATGCACTGATCACGTGGCTGATCATGCACTGATCACGTGACTGATCATGCACTGATCACGTGGCTATCATGCACTGATCACGTGGCTGATCATGCACTGATCACGTAGCTATCATGCACTGATCACGTGACTGATCATGCACTGATCACGTGGCTGATCATGCACTGATCACGTGACTGATCATGCACTGATCACGTGACTGATCATGCACTGATCACGTGGCTATCATGCACTGATCACGTGGCTGATCATGCACTGATCACGTAGCTATCATGCACTGATCACGTGACTGATCATGCACTGATCACGTAATTGATCATGCACTGATCACGTGACTGATCATGCACTGATCACGTGGCTGATCATGCACTATCACGTGACTGATCATGCACTGATCACGTGGCTGATCATGCACTGATCACGTGGCTATCATGCACTGATCACGTGGCTGATCATGCACTGATCACGTAGCTACCATGCACTGATCACGTGACTGATCATGCACTGATCACGTAATTGATCATGCACTGATCACGTGGCTGATCATGCACTGATCACGTGGCTATCATGCACTGATCACGTGGCTGATCATGCACTGATCACGCAGCTATCATGCACTGATCACGTGGTGATCATGCACTGATCACGTGGCTGATCATGCACTGATCACGTGACTGATCATGCACTGATCACGTGGCTATCATGCACTGATCACGTGGCTGATCATGCACTGATCACGCAGCTACCATGTACTGGTCACGTGACTGATCATGCACTGATCACGTGACTGATCATGCACTGATCACGTGGCTGATCATGCACTGATCACGTGGCTGATCATGCACTGATCACGTGGCTATCATGCACTGATCACGTGGCTGATCATGCACTGATCACTGACTGATCATGCACTGATCACGTGACTGATCATGCACTGATCACGTGCTATCATGCACTGATCACGTGGCTGATCATGCACTGATCACGTGGCTGATCATGCACTGATCACGTGGCTATCATGCACTGATCACGTGGCTGATCATGCACTGATACCGTGACTGAGCATGGACTGATCACATGACTATCATGTAGTGATCACGTGACTTAATGGCGCTGATCATGTGACTGATCATGCACTGATCATGTTTGCTATCATACACTGATCATGTGCCTCTGGAGGCAATAAACAAAGAGCTGAGTAGGCACGAATCAAACAGTCAGCAGGCAATAATCATGGAACTCAGCTGTGAGGAATCATGCTGCTCAGCTGGCAATAATCAAGCAGCTGAGCAGGCAGGAATTACGCAGCACAGCTGGCAATTGTCAAGCAGATGACAGGCAGGAATCATGCAGCTCAGCTGGCAATTGTCAAGCAGATGAGCAGACAGTAATCACGCAGCTCAGCAGGCCCTGATCACGTGACTGAGCATGCACTGTTCACGTGGCTGATCATACACTGATCACGTGATTGATCATGCACTGATCACTTGGATATCATGCACTGATCACGTGGCTGATCATGCACTGATCACGTGGCTGATCATGCACTGATCACGTGGCTGATCATGCACTGATCACGTAACTGATCATGCACTGATCACGTGGCTGATCATGCACTGATCACGTGGCTGATCATGCACTGATCACGTGACTGATCATGCACTGATCACGTGGCTATCATGCACTGATCACGTGGCTGATCATGCACTGATCACGTGGCTATCATGCACTGATCACGTGACTGATCATGCACTGATCACGTAACTGATCATGCACTGATCACGTGGCTTATCATGCACTGATCATGTGACTGATCATGCACTGATCATGTTTCTGTCATACACTGATCATGTGCATCTGGAGGCAATGATCAAAGAGCTGAGTAGGCAGGAATCAGTCAGCAGGCTATAATCATGGAACTCAGCTGTGAGAAATCATGCTGCTCAGCTGGCAATAATCAAGTAGATGAGCAGGCAGGAATTATGCAGCACACGTGGCAATTGTCAAGCAGATGACAGTCAGGAATCGTACAGCTCAGCTGGCAATTGTCAAGCAGATGAGCAGACAGTAATCACGCAGCTCAGCAGGCCCTGATCACGTGACTGATCATGCACTGATCACGTGGCTGATCATGCACTGATCACGTGACTGATCATGCACTGATCACGTGGCTATCATGCACTGATCACGTGGCTATCATGCACTGATCACGTGGCTGATCATGCACTGATCACGTGGCTATCATGCACTGATCACGTGACTGATCATGCACTGATCACGTGACTGATCATGCACTGATCACGTGGCTATCATGCACTGATCACGTGGCTGATCATGCACTGATCACGGAGCTATCATGCACTGATCACGTGACTGATCATGCACTGATCACGTGACTGATCATGCACTGATCACGTGGCTATCATGCACTGATCACGTGGCTGATCATGCACTGATCACGTGACTGATCATGCACTGATCACGTGACTGATCATGCACTGATCACGTGACTGATCATGCACTGATCACGTGGCTATCATGCACTACTCACGTGGCTGATCATGCAATGATCACGTAGCTACCATGTACTGGTCACGTGACTGATCATGCACTGATCACGTGACTGATCATGCACTGATCACGTGGCTATCATGCACTGATCACGTGGCTGATCATGCACTGATCACGTGCCTGTCATGCACTGATCACGTGACTGATCATGCACTGATCACGTGGCTATCATGCACTGATCACGTGGCTGATCATGCACTGATCACGTGGCTATCATGCACTGATCACGTGGCTGATCATGCACTGATCACGTGGCTATCATGCACTGATCACGTGGCTGATCATGCACTGATACCGTGACTGAGCATGGACTGATCACATGACTATCATGTAGTGATCACGTGACTTAATGGCGCTGATCATGTGACTGATCATGCGCTGATCATGTTTGCTATCATACACTGATCATGTGCCTCTGGAGGCAATAAACAAAGAGCTGAGTAGGCACGAATCAAACAGTCAGCAGGCAATAATCATGGAACTCAGCTGTGAGGAATCATGCTGCTCAGCTGGCAATAATCAAGCAGCTGAGCAGGCAGGAATTACGCAGCACAGCTGGCAATTGTCAAGCAGATGACAGGCAGGAATCGTGCAGCTCAGCTGGCAATTGTCAAGCAGATGAGCAGACAGTAATCACGCAGCTCAGCAGGCCCTGATCACGTGACTGAGCATGCACTGTTCACGTGGCTGATCATACACTGATCACGTGATTGATCATGCACTGATCACTTGGATATCATGCACTGATCACGTGGCTGATCATGCACTGATCACGTGTTGATCATGCACTGATCACGTGGCTGATCATGCACTGATCACGTGGCTGATCATGCACTGATCACGTGACTGATCATGCACTGATCACGTGGCTATCATGCACTGATCACGTGGCTGATCATGCACTGATCACGTGACTGATCATGCACTGATCACGGGCTATCATGCACTGATACATGACTGATCATGCACTGATCACGTGGCTGATCATGCACTGATCACGTGACTGATCATGCACTGATCACGTGACTGATCATGCACTGATCACGTGGCTGATCATGCACTGATCACGTGACTGATCATGCACTGATCACGTGACTGATCATGCACTGATCACGTGGCTATCATGCACTGATCACGTGGCTGATCATGCACTGATCACGTGACTGATCATGCACTGATCACGTGGCTATCATGCACTGATCACGTGGCTGATCATGCACTGATCACGTGGCTGATCATGCACTGATCACGTGACTGATCATGCACTGATCACGTGGCACTCATGCACTGATCACGTGGCTGATCATGCACTGATCACGTGACTGATCATGCACTGATCACGTGGCTATCATGCACTGATCACGTGGCTGATCATGCACTGATCACGTGGCTATCATGCACTGATCACGTGACTGATCATGCACTGATCACGTGGCTGATCATGCACTGATCACGTGACTGATCATGCACTGATCACGTGACTGATCATGCACTGATCACGTGGCTATCATGCACTGATCACGTGGCTGATCATGCACTGATCACGCTACCATGTACTGATCACGTGACTGATCATGCACTGATCACGTGGCTGATCATGCACTGATCATGTGGCTGATCATGCACTGATCACGTGACTGATCATGCACTGATCACGTGACTGATCATGCACTGATCACGTGGCTATCATGCACTGATCACGTGACTGATCATGCACTGATCACGTCTATATCATGCACTGATCACATGACTGCCCATGCACTGATCACGTGGATGATCATACACTAATCATGTGACAGATCATGCACTGATCACGTGGCTGATCATGCACTGATACCGTGACTGAGCATGGACTGATCACATGACTATCATGTAGTGATCACGTGACTTAATGGCGCTGATCATGTGACTGATCATGCGCTGATCATGTTTGCTATCATACACTGATCATGTGCCTCTGGAGGCAATAAACAAAGAGCTGAGTAGGCACGAATCAAACAGTCAGCAGGCAATAATCATGGAACTCAGCTGTGAGGAATCATGCTGCTCAGCTGGCAATAATCAAGCAGCTGAGCAGGCAGGAATTACGCAGCACAGCTGGCAATTGTCAAGCAGATGACAGGCAGGAATCGTGCAGCTCAGCTGGCAATTGTCAAGCAGATGAGCAGACAGTAATCACGCAGCTCAGCAGGCCCTGATCACGTGACTGAGCATGCACTGTTCACGTGGCTGATCATACACTGATCACGTGATTGATCATGCACTGATCACTTGGATATCATGCACTGATCACGTGGCTGATCATACACTGTTCACGTGACTGATCATGCACTGATCACGTGGCTGATCATGCACTGATCACGTGGCTATCATGCACTGATCACGTGGCTGATCATGCACTATCACGTGACTGATCATGCACTGATCACGTGGCTGATCATGCACTGATCACGTGGCTATCATGCACTGATCACGTGGCTGATCATGCACTGATCACGTGGCTACATGTACTGGTCACGTGACTGATCATGCACTGATCACGTAACTGATCATGCACTGATCACGTGGCTGATCATGCACTGATCACGTGGCTGATCATGCACTGATCACGTGGCTATCATGCACTGATCACGTGGCTGATCATGCACTGATCACGTAGCTATCATGTACTGGTCACGTGACTGATCATGCACTGATCACGTAATTGATCATGCACTGATCACGTGACTGATCATGCACTGATCACGTGGCTGATCATGCACTGATCACGTGACTGATCATGCACTGATCACGTGGCTATCATGCACTGATCACGTGGCTGATCATGCACTGATCACGTGGCTATCATGCACTGATCACGTGACTGATCATGCACTGATCACGTGACTGATCATGCACTGATCACGTGGCTATCATGCACTGATCACGTGGCTGATCATGCACTGATCACGGGCTATCATGCACTGATCACGTGACTGATCATGCACTGATCACGTGACTGATCATGCACTGATCACGTGGCTATCATGCACTGATCACGTGGCTGATCATGCACTGATCACGTGCCTGATCATGCACTGATCACGTGACTGATCATGCACTGATCACGTGACTGATCATGCACTGATCACGTGGCTATCATGCACTATCACGTGGCTGATCATGCAATGATCACGTAGCTACCATGTACTGGTCACGTGACTGATCATGCACTGATCACGTGACTGATCATGCACTGATCACGTGGCTATCATGCACTGATCACGTGGCTGATCATGCACTGATCACGTGCCTGTCATGCACTGATCACGTGACTGATCATGCACTGATCACGTGGCTATCATGCACTGATCACGTGGCTGATCATGCACTGATCACGTGGCTATCATGCACTGATCACGTGGCTGATCATGCACTGATCACGTGGCTATCATGCACTGATCACGTGGCTGATCATGCACTGATACCGTGACTGAGCATGGACTGATCACATGACTATCATGTAGTGATCACGTGACTTAATGGCGCTGATCATGTGACTGATCATGCGCTGATCATGTTTGCTATCATACACTGATCATGTGCCTCTGGAGGCAATAAACAAAGAGCTGAGTAGGCACGAATCAAACAGTCAGCAGGCAATAATCATGGAACTCAGCTGTGAGGAATCATGCTGCTCAGCTGGCAATAATCAAGCAGCTGAGCAGGCAGGAATTACGCAGCACAGCTGGCAATTGTCAAGCAGATGACAGGCAGGAATCGTGCAGCTCAGCTGGCAATTGTCAAGCAGATGAGCAGACAGTAATCACGCAGCTCAGCAGGCCCTGATCACGTGACTGAGCATGCACTGTTCACGTGGCTGATCATACACTGATCACGTGATTGATCATGCACTGATCACTTGGATATCATGCACTGATCACGTGGCTGATCATGCACTGATCACGTGTTGATCATGCACTGATCACGTGGCTGATCATGCACTGATCACGTGGCTGATCATGCACTGATCACGTGGCTGATCATGCACTGATCACGTGGCTATCATGCACTGATCACGTGGCTGATCATGCACTGATCACGTGACTGATCATGCACTGATCACGGGCTATCATGCACTGATACATGACTGATCATGCACTGATCACGTGGCTGATCATGCACTGATCACGTGACTGATCATGCACTGATCACGTGGCTGATCATGCACTGATCACGTGGCTATCATGCACTGATCACGTGGCTGATCATGCACTGATCACGTAGCTATCATGCACTGATCACGTGACTGATCATGCACTGATCACGTGACTGATCATGCACTGATCACGTGACTGATCATGCACTGATCACGTGACTGATCATGCACTGATCACGTGGCTATCATGCACTGATCACGTGGCTATCATGCACTGATCACGTGGCTGATCATGCACTGATCACGTGGCTATCATGCACTGATCACGTGACTGATCATGCACTGATCACGTGGCTGATCATGCACTGATCACGTGGCTGATCATGCACTGATCACGTGACTGATCATGCACTGATCACGTGGCTGATCATGCACTGATCACGTGGCTGATCATGCACTGATCACGTGGTGATCATGCACTGATCACGTGGCTGATCATGCACTGATCACGTGGCTGATCATGCACTGATCACGTGACTGATCATGCACTGATCACGTGGCACTCATGCACTGATCACGTGGCTGATCATGCACTGATCACGTGACTGATCATGCACTGATCACGTGGCTATCATGCACTGATCACGTGGCTGATCATGCACTGATCACGTAGCTATCATGCACTGATCACGTGACTGATCATGCACTGATCACGTGACTGATCATGCACTGATCACGTGACTGATCATGCACTGATCACGTGACTGATCATGCACTGATCACGTGGCTATCATGCACTGATCACGTGGCTGATCATGCACTGATCACGTGGCTACCATGCACTGGTCACGTGACTGATCATGCACTGATCACGTAATTGATCATGCACTGATCACTGACTGATCATGCACTGATCACGTGGCTGATCATGCACTGATCACGTGACTGATCATGCACTGATCACGTGGCTATCATGCACTGATCACGTGGCTATCATGCACTGATCACGTGGATATCATGCACTGATCACGTGGCTGATCATGCACTGATCACGTGACTGATCATGCACTGATCACGTGGCTATCATGCACTGATCACGTGGCTGATCATGCACTGATCACGTGGCTATCATGCACTGATCACGTGACTGATCATGCACTGATCACGTGACTGATCATGCACTGATCACGTGGCTGATCATGCACTGATCACGTGACTGATCATGCACTGATCACGTGACTGATCATGCACTGATCACGTGGCTATCATGCACTGATCACGTGGCTGATCATGCACTGATCACGCAGATACCATGCACTGATCACGTGACTGATCATGCACTGATCACGTGACTGATCATGCACTGATCACGTGGCTGATCATGCACTGATCACGTGACTGATCATGCACTGATCACGTGGCTGATCATGCACTGATCACGTGGCTGATCATGCACTGATCACGTGACTGATCATGCACTGATCACGTGGCATCATGCACTGATCACGTGGCTGATCATGCACTGATCACGTGACTGATCATGCACTGATCACGTGGCTATCATGCACTGATCACGTGGCTGATCATGCACTGATCACGTGGCTATCATGCACTGATCACGTGACTGATCATGCACTGATCACGTGGCTGATCATGCACTGATCACGTGGCTGATCATGCACTGATCACGTGACTGATCATGCACTGATCACGTGACTGATCATGCACTGATCACGTGGCTATCATGCACTATCACGTGGCTGATCATGCACTGATCATGTAGCTACCATGTACAGGTCACGTGAATGATCATACACCCATCAGGTGACTGATCATGCACTGATCACGTGGCTATCATGCACTGATCACGAGACTGATCATGCACTGATCACGTCTAATCATGCACTGATCACATGACTGCCCATGCACTGATCACGTGGATGATCATACACTAATCATGTGACAGATCATGCACTGATCACGTGGCTGATCATGCACTGATACCGTGACTGAGCATGGACTGATCACATGACTATCATGTAGTGATCACGTGACTTAATGGCGCTGATCATGTGACTGATCATGCGCTGATCATGTTTGCTATCATACACTGATCATGTGCCTCTGGAGGCAATAAACAAAGAGCTGAGTAGGCACGAATCAAACAGTCAGCAGGCAATAATCATGGAACTCAGCTGTGAGGAATCATGCTGCTCAGCTGGCAATAATCAAGCAGCTGAGCAGGCAGGAATTACGCAGCACAGCTGGCAATTGTCAAGCAGATGACAGGCAGGAATCGTGCAGCTCAGCTGGCAATTGTCAAGCAGATGAGCAGACAGTAATCACGCAGCTCAGCAGGCCCTGATCACGTGACTGAGCATGCACTGTTCACGTGGCTGATCATACACTGATCACGTGATTGATCATGCACTGATCACTTGGATATCATGCACTGATCACGTGGCTGATCATACACTGTTCACGTGTCTGACCATGCACTGATCACGTGGCTGATCATACACTGCTCACGTAACTGATCATGCACTGATCACGTGGCTATCATGCACTGATCACGTGGCTGATCATGCACTGATCACGTGGCTGATCATGCACTGATCACGTGACTGATCATGCACTGATCACGTGGCAATCATGCACTGATCACGTGGCTGATCATACACTGATCACGTGACTGATCATGCACTGATCACTGGCTATCATGCACTGATCACGTGGCTATCATGCACTGATCACGTGGCTGATCATGCACTGATCACGTGACTGATCATGCACTGATCACGTCTGATCATGCACTGATCACGTGACTGATCATGCACTGATCACGTGGATGATCATGCACTGATCACGTGACTGATCATGCACTGATCACGTGGCTATCATGCACTGATCACGTGGCTGATCATGCACTGATCACGTAGCTACCATGCACTGATCACGTGACTGATCATGCACTGATCACGTACTGATCATGCACTGATCACGTGACTGATCATGCACTGATCACGTGACTGATCATGCACTGATCACGTGGCTATCATGCACTGATCACGTGGCTGATCATGCACTGATCACGTAGCTACCATGTACTGATCACGTGACTGATCATGCACTGATCACGTAATTGATCATGCACTGATCACGTGACTGATCATGCACTGATCACGTGGCTGATCATGCACTATCACGTGACTGATCATGCACTGATCACGTGGCTATCATGCACTGATCACGTGGCTATCATGCACTGATCACGTGGCTGATCATGCACTGATCACGTGACTGATCATGCACTGATCACGTGGCTGATCATGCACTGATCACGTGGCTGATCATGCACTGATCACGTGGCTATCATGCACTGATCACGTGGCTGATCATGCACTGATCACGCAGCTATCATGCACTGATCACGTGACTGATCATGCACTGATCACGTGGCTGATCATGCACTGATCACGTGGCTGATCATGCACTGATCACGTGGCTATCATGCACTGATCACGTGGCTGATCATGCACTGATCACGCAGCTATCATGCACTGATCACGTGACTGATCATGCACTGATCACGTGGCTGATCATGCACTGATCACGTGACTGATCATGCACTGATCACGTGACTGATCATGCACTGATCACGTGGCTATCATGCACTGATCACGTGGCTGATCATGCACTGATCACGTGGCTGATCATGCACTGATCACGTGACTGATCATGCACTGATCACGTGACTGATCATGCACTGATCACGTGGCTATCATGCACTGATCACGTGGCTGATCATGCACTGATCACGTAGCTATCATGCACTGATCACGTGACTGATCATGCACTGATCACGTGACTGATCATGCACTGATCACGTGGCTATCATGCACTGATCACGTGGCTGATCATGCACTGATCACGTGCCTGTCATGCACTGATCACGTGACTGATCATGCACTGATCACGTGGCTATCATGCACTGATCACGTGACTGATCATGCACTGATCACGTGGCTATCATGCACTGATCACGTGGATCATGCACTGATCACGTGACTGATCATGCACTGATCACGTGACTGTCATGCACTGATCACGTGGCTGATCATGCACTGATCACGTGGCTGATCATGCACTGATCACGTGGCTATCATGCACTGATCACGTGGCTGATCATGCACTGATCACGGGACTGATCATGCACTGATCACGGGCTATCATGCACTGATCACATGACTGATCATGCACTGATCACGTGGCTGATCATGCACTGATCACGTGACTGATCATGCACTGATCACGTGACTGATCATGCACTGATCACGTGGCTGATCATGCACTGATCACGTGGCTGATCATGCACTGATCACGTGCTGATCATGCACTGATCACGTGGCTGATCATGCACTGATCACGTAACTGATCATGCACTGATCACGTGGCTATCATGCACTGATCACGTGGCTGATCATGCACTGATCACGTAGCTACCATGCACTGATCACGTGACTGATCATGCACTGATCACGTAACTGATCATGCACTGATCACGTGACTGATCATGCACTGATCACGTGACTGATCATGCACTGATCACGTGGCTATCATGCACTGATCACGTGGCTGATCATGCACTGATCACGTAGCAACCATGCACTGATCACGTGACTGATCATGCACTGATCACGTGGCTGATCATGCACTGATCACGTGGCTATCATGCACTGATCACGTGGCTGATCATGCACTGATCACGTGGCTGATCATGCACTGATCACGTGACTGATCATGCACTGATCACGTGGCTGATCATGCACTGATCACGTGGCTATCATGCACTGATCACGTGACTGATCATGCACTGATCACGTGACTGATCATGCACTGATCACGTGGCTGATCATGCACTGATCACGTGGCTGATCATGCACTGATCACGTGACTGATCATGCACTGATCACGTGGCTATCATGCACTGATCAATGGCTGATCATGCACTGATCACGTGGCTATCATGCACTGATCACGTGACTGATCATGCACTGATCACGTGGCTATCATGCACTGATCACGTGGCTGATCATGCACTGATCACGTGGCTATCATGCACTGATCACGTGACTGATCATGCACTGATCACGTAATTGATCATGCACTGATCACGTGACTGATCATGCACTGATCACGTGACTGATCATGCACTGATCACGTGACTGATCATGCACTGATCACGTGGCTATCATGCACTGATCACGTGGCTGATCATGCACTGATCACGTAGCTATCATGCACTGATCACGTGACTGATCATGCACTGATCACGTGACTGATCATGCACTGATCACGTGGCTATCATGCACTGATCACGTGGCTGATCATGCACTGATCACGTGCCTGATCATGCACTGATCACGTGACTGATCATGCACTGATCACGTGGCTATCATGCACTGATCACGTGGCTGATCATGCACTGATCACGTGGCTGATCATGCACTGATCACGTGACTGATCATGCACTGATCACGTGACTGATCATGCACTGATCACGTGGCTATCATGCACTGATCACGTGGCTGATCATGCACTGATCACGTAGCTATCATGCACTGATCACGTGACTGATCATGCACTGATCACGTGACTGATCATGCACTGATCACGTGACTGATCATGCACTGATCACGTGACTGATCATGCACTGATCACGTGGCTATCATGCACTGATCACATGACTGATCATGCACTGATCACGTGACTGATCATGCACTGATCACGTGGCTTATCATGCACTGATCATGTGACTGATCATGCGCTGATCATGTTTGCTATCATACACTGATCATGTGCCTCTGGAGGCAATGAAACAAAGAGCTGAGTAGGCACGAATCAGTCAGCAGGCAATAATCATGGAACTCAGCTGTGAGGAATCATGCTGCTCAGCTGGCAATAATCAAGCAGCTGAGCAGGCAGGAATTACGCAGCACAGCTGGCAATTGTCAAGCAGATGACAGGCAGGAATCGTGCAGCTCAGCTGGCAATTGTCAAGCAGATGAGCAGACAGTAATCACGCAGCTCAGCAGGCCCTGATCACGTGACTGAGCATGCACTGTTCACGTGGCTGATCATACACTGATCACGTGACTGATCATGCACTGATCACGTGGCTATCATGCACTGATCACGTGGCTGATCATGCACTGATCACGTGGCTGTCATGCACTGATCACGTGGCTGATCATGCACTGATCACGTGGCTGATCATGCACTGATCACGTGACTGATCATGCACTGATCACGTGGCTATCATGCACTGATCACGTGGCTGATCATGCACTGATCACGTGACTGATCATGCACTGATCACGTGGCTATCATGCACTGATCACGTGACTGATCATGCACTGATCACGTGGCTGATCATGCACTGATCACGTGACTGATCATGCACTGATCACGTGACTGATCATGCACTGATCACGTGACTGATCATGCACTGATCACGTGGCTATCATGCACTGATCACGTGGCTGATCATGCACTGATCACGTGACTGATCATGCACTGATCACGTGGCTATCATGCACTGATCACGTGGCTGATCATGCACTGATCACGTGGCTGATCATGCACTGATCACGTGACTGATCATGCACTGATCACGTGATATCATGCACTGATCACGTGACTGATCATGCACTGATCACGTGGCTGATCATGCACTGATCACGTGACTGATCATGCACTGATCACGTGGCTATCATGCACTGATCACGTGGCTGATCATGCACTGATCACGTGACTGATCATGCACTGATCACGTGGCTATCATGCACTGATCACGTGGCTGATCATGCACTGATCACGTGGCTATCATGCACTGATCACGTGACTGATCATGCACTGATCACGTGGCTGATCATGCACTGATCACGTGACTGATCATGCACTGATCACGTGACTGATCATGCACTGATCACGTGGCTATCATGCACTGATCACGTGGCTGATCATGCACTGATCACGTGGTATCATGCACTGGTCACGTGACTGATCATGCACTGATCACGTAACTGATCATGCACTGATCACGTGGCTGATCATGCACTGATCACGTGGCTGATCATGCACTGATCACGTGGCTGATCATGCACTGATCACGTGACTGATCATGCACTGATCACGTGGCTATCATGCACTGATCACGTGGCTGATCATGCACTGATCACGTGGCTGATCATGCACTGATCACGTGGCTATCATGCACTGATCACGTGGCTGATCATGCACTGATACCGTGACTGAGCATGGACTGATCACATGACTATCATGTAGTGATCACGTGACTTAATGGCGCTGATCATGTGACTGATCATGCACTGATCATGTTTGCTATCATACACTGATCATGTGCCTCTGGAGGCAATAAACAAAGAGCTGAGTAGGCACGAATCAAACAGTCAGCAGGCAATAATCATGGAACTCAGCTGTGAGGAATCATGCTGCTCAGCTGGCAATTGTCAAGCAGATGAGCAGGCAGGAATCACGCAGCTCAGCATGCCTGATCACGTGACTGATCATGCACTGTTCACGTGGCTGATCATACACTGATCACGTGACTGATCATGCACTGATCACGTGACTATCATGCACTGATCACGTGGCTGATCATACACTGATCACGTGTCTGATCATGCACTGATCACGTGGCTGATCATGCACTGATCACGTGACTGATCATGCACTGATCACGTGGCTATCATGCACTGATCACGTGGCTGATCATGCACTGATCACGTGACTGATCATGCACTGATCACGTGGCTATCATGCACTGATCACGTGGCTGATCATGCACTGATCACGTGGCTATCATATACTGGTCACGTGACTGATCATGCACTGATCACGTGGCTGATCATGCACTGATCACGTGGCTGATCATGCACTGATCACGTGACTGATCATGCACTGATCACGTGACTGATCATGCACTGATCACGTGGCTATCATGCACTGATCACGTGGCTGATCATGCACTGATCACGTGACTGATCATGCACTGATCACGTGACTATCATGCACTGATCACGTGACTGATCATGCACTGATCACGTGGCTGATCATGCACTGATCACGTGACTGATCATGCACTGATCACGTGGCTATCATGCACTGATCACGTGGCTGATCATGCACTGATCACGTAGCTACCATGCACTGATCACGTGACTGATCATGCACTGATCACGTAATTGATCATGCACTGATCACGTGGCTGATCATGCACTGATCACGTGACTGATCATGCACTGATCACGTGGCTGATCATGCACTGATCACGTGGCTGATCATGCACTGATCACGTGGCTGATCATGCACTGATCACGTGGCTATCATGCACTGATCACGTGGCTGATCATGCACTGATCACGTAGCTATCATGCACTGATCACGTGACTGATCATGCACTGATCACGTGACTGATCATGCACTGATCACGTGGCACTCATGCACTGATCACGTGGCTGATCATGCACTGATCACGTAACTGATCATGCACTGATCACGTGGCTATCATGCACTGATCACGTGGCTGATCATGCAATGATCACGTAGCTACCATATACTGGTCACGTGACTGATCATGCACTGATCACGTAACTGATCATGCACTGATCACGTGACTGATCATGCACTGATCACGTGACTGATCATGCACTGATCACGTGACTGATCATGCACTGATCACGTGGCTATCATGCACTGATCACGTGGCTGATCATGCACTGATCACGTGACTGATCATGCACTGATCACGTGACTGATCATGCACTGATCACGTGGTATCATGCACTGATCACGTGGCTGATCATGCACTGATCACGTGACTGATCATGCACTGATCACGTGGCTGATCATGCACTGATCACGTAGCTGATCATGCACTGATCACGTGGCTATCATGCACTGATCACGTGGCTGATCATGCACTGATCACGTAGCTATCATGCACTGATCACGTGACTGATCATGCACTGATCACGTAATTGATCATGCACTGATCACGTGACTGATCATGCACTGATCACGTGACTGATCATGCACTGATCACGTGGCTATCATGCACTGATCACGTGGCTGATCATGCACTGATCACGTAGCTACATGTACTGATCACGACTGATCATGCACTGATCACGTGGCTGATCATGCACTGATCACGTGGCTGATCATGCACTGATCACGTGACTGATCATGCACTGATCACGTGACTGATCATGCACTGATCACGTGGCTATCATGCACTGATCACGTGGCTGATCATGCACTGATCACGTGCCTGATCATGCACTGATCACGTGACTGATCATGCACTGATCACGTGGCTATCATGCACTGATCACGTGGCTATCATGCACTGATCACGTGGCTGATCATGCACTGACACGTGACTGATCATGCACTGATCACGTGGCTATCATGCACTGATCACGTGGCTGATCATGCACTGATCACGTAGCTATCATGCACTGATCACGTGACTGATCATGCACTGATCACGTGGCTGATCATGCACTGATCACGTGGCTGATCATGCACTGATCACGTGACTGATCATGCACTGATCACGTGGCTATCATGCACTGATCACGTGGCTGATCATGCACTGATCACGTGGCTGATCATGCACTGATCACGTGACTGATCATGCACTGATCACGTCTATATCATGCACTGATCACGTGACTGATCATGCACTGATCACGTGGCTGATCATGCACTGATCACGTGACTGATCATGCACTGATCACGTGGCTATCATGCACTGATCACGTGGCTGATCATACACTGATCACGTGACTGATCATGCACTGATCACGTGGCTATCATGCACTGATCACGTGGCTGATCATGCACTGATCACGTAGCTATCATGCACTGATCACGTGACTGATCATGCACTGATCACGTAACTGATCATGCACTGATCACGTGACTGATCATGCACTGATCACGTGACTGATCATGCACTGATCACGTGGCTATCATGCACTGATCACGTGGCTGATCATGCACTGATCACGTGGTATCATGCACTGATCACGTGACTGATCATGCACTGATCACGTGATTGATCATGCACTGATCACGTGGCTGATCATGCACTGATCACGTGGCTGATCATGCACTGATCACGTGGCTGATCATGCACTGATCACGTGACTGATCATGCACTGATCACGTAGCTATCATGCACTGATCACGTGGCTGATCATGCACTGATCACGTGACTGATCATGCACTGATCACGTGGCTATCATGCACTGATCACGTGGCTGATCATGCACTGATCACGTGACTGATCATGCACTGATCACTGGCTATCATGCACTGATCACGTGGCTATCATGCACTGATCACGTGGCTGATCATGCACTGATCACGTGACTGATCATGCACTGATCACGTCTATATCATGCACTGATCACGTGACTGATCATGCACTGATCACGTGGATGATCATGCACTGATCACGTGACTGATCATGCACTGATCACGTGGCTATCATGCACTGATCACGTGGCTGATCATACACTGATCACGTGACTGATCATGCACTGATCACGTGGCTATCATGCACTGATCACGTGGCTGATCATGCAATGATCACGTAGCTACCATGCACTGATCACGTGACTGATCATGCACTGATCACGTAATTGATCATGCACTGATCACGTGACTGATCATGCACTGATCACGTGACTGATCATGCACTGATCACGTGGCTATCATGCACTGATCACGTGGCTGATCATGCAATGATCACGTGGTATCATGCACTGATCACGTGACTGATCATGCACTGATCACGTAATTGATCATGCACTGATCACGTGGCTGATCATGCACTGATCACGTGGCTGATCATGCACTGATCACGTGACTGATCATGCACTGATCACGTGCCTGATCATGCACTGATCACGTGACTGATCATGCACTGATCACGTGACTGATCATGCACTGATCACGTGGCTATCATGCACTACTCACGTGGCTGATCATGCAATGATCATGTAGCTAACATGTACTGGTCACGTGACTGATCATGCACTGATCACGTGGCTATCATGCACTGATCACGTGGCTGATCATGCACTGATCACGTGCCTGATCATGCACTGATCACGTGACTGATCATGCACTGATCACGTAGCTATCATGCACTGATCACGTGGCTGATCATGCACTGATCACGTGGCTATCATGCACTGATCACGTGGCTATCATGCACTGATCACGTGGCTGATCATGCACTGATACCGTGACTGAGCATGGACTGATCACATGACTATCATGTAGTGATCACGTGACTTAATGGCGCTGATCATGTGACTGATCATGCGCTGATCATGTTTGCTATCATACACTGATCATGTGCCTCTGGAGGCAATAAACAAAGAGCTGAGTAGGCACGAATCAAACAGTCAGCAGGCAATAATCATGGAACTCAGCTGTGAGGAATCATGCTGCTCAGCTGGCAATTGTCAAGCAGATGAGCAGACAGTAATCACGCAGCTCAGTATGCCCTGATCACGTGACTGCCCATGCACTGTTCACATGGCTGATCATACACTGATCACGTGAATGATCATGCACTGATCACGTGACTATCATGCACTGATCACGTGGCTGATCATACACTGATCACGTGTCTGATCATGCACTGATCACGTGGCTGATCATGCACTGATCACGTAACTGATCATGCACTGATCACGTGGCTATCATGCACTGATCACGTGGCTGATCATACACTGCTCACGTAACTGATCATGCACTGATCACGTGACTATCATGCACTGATCACGTGGCTGATCATGCACTGATCACGTAGCTACCATATACTGGTCACGTGACTGATCATGCACTGATCACGTAATTGATCATGCACTGATCACGTGGCTGATCATGCACTGATCACGTGACTGATCATGCACTGATCACGTGACTGATCATGCACTGATCACGTGGCTATCATGCACTGATCACGTGGCTGATCATGCACTGATCACGAGTCTGATCATCACTGATCACGTGACTATCATGCACGATCACGTGACTATCATGCACTGATCACGTGGCTGATCATGCACTGATCACGTGACTGATCATGCACTGATCACGTGGCTATCATGCACTGATCACGTGGCTATCATGCACTGATCACGTAGCTACCATGTACTGGTCACGTGACTGATCATGCACTGATCACGTAATTGATCATGCACTGATCACGTGGCTGATCATGCACTGATCACGTGACTGATCATGCACTGATCACGTGGCTGATCATGCACTGATCACGTGGCTGATCATGCACTGATCACGTGGCTGATCATGCACTGATCACGTGGCTATCATGCACTGATCACGTGGCTGATCATGCACTGATCACGCAGCTACCATGTACTGGTCACATGACTGATCATGCACTGATCACGTGACTGATCATGCACTGATCACGTGGCACTCATGCACTGATCACGTGGCTGATCATACACTGATCACGTAACTGATCATGCACACATCACGTGGCTATCATGCACTGCTCACGTGGCTGATCATGCAATGATCACGTAGCAACCATATACTGGTCACGTGACTGATCATGCACTGATCACGTAACTGATCATGCACTGATCACGTGACTGATCATGCACTGATCACGTGACTGATCATGCACTGATCACGTGACTAATCATGCACTGATCACGTGGCTATCATGCACTGATCACGTGGATATCATGCACTGATCACGTGCCTGATCATGCACTGATCACGTGACTGATCATGCACTGATCACGTGGTATCATGCACTGATCACGTGGCTGATCATGCACTGATCACGTGTCTGATCATGCACTGATCACGTGGCTGATCATGCACTGATCATGTAGCTGATCATGCACTGATCACGTGGCTATCATGCACTGATCACGTGGCTGATCATGCAATGATCACGTAGCTAAAATGTACTGGTCACGTGACTGATCATGCACTGATCATGTAATTGATCATGCACTGATCACGTGACTGATCATGCACTGATCACGTGACTGATCATGCACTGATCACGTGGCTATCATGCACTGATCACGTGGCTGATCATGCAATGATCACATAGCTACAATGTACTGGTCACGACTGATCATGCACTGATCACGTAATTGATCATGCACTGATCACGTGGCTGATCATGCACTGATCACGTGACTGATCATGCACTGATCACGTGACTGATCATGCACTGATCACGTGGCTATCATGCACTGATCACGTGGCTGATCATACACTGATCACGTGCCTGATCATGCACTGATCACGTGACTGATCATGCACTGATCACGTGGCTATCATGCACTGATCACGTGGATATCATGCACTGATCACGTGGCTGATCATACACTGTACATGTAACTGATCATGCAGACATCACGTGGCTATCATGCACTGATCACGTGGCTGATCATGCAATGATCACGTAGCTACCATGTACTGGTCACGTGACTGATCATGCACTGATCACGTAACTGATCATGCACTGATCACGTGACTGATCATGCACTGATCACGTGGCTATCATGCACTGATCACGTGGCTGATCATGCACTGATCACGTGACTGATCATGCACTGATCACTGGCTATCATGCACTGATCACGTGGCTATCATGCACTGATCACGTGGCTGATCATACACTGATCACGTGACTGATCATGCACTGATCACGTCTATATCATGCACTGATCACGTGACTGATCATGCACTGATCACGTGGATGATCATACACTGATCACGTGACTGATCATGCACTGATCACGTGGCTATCATGCACTGATCACGTGGCTGATCATACACTGATCACGAAACTGATCATGCACTGATCACGTGGCTATCATGCACTGATCACGTGGCTGATCATGCAATGATCACGTAGCTACCATATACTGGTCACGTGACTGATCATGCACTGATCACGTAATTGATCATGCACTGATCACGTGACTGATCATGCACTGATCACGTGACTGATCATGCACTGATCACATGGCTATCATGCACTGATCACGTGGCATCAATGATCACGTAGGTATCATGCACTGATCATGTGACTGATCATGCACTGATCACGTAATTGATCATGCACTGATCACGTGGCTGATCATGCACTGATCACGTGGCTGATCATGCACTGATCACGTGCCTGATCATGCACTGATCACGTGACTGATCATGCACTGATCACGTGACTGATCATGCACTGATCACGTGGCTATCATGCACTACTCACGTGGCTGATCATGCAATGATCATGTAGCTAACATGTACTGGTCACGTGACTGATCATGCACTGATCACGTGGCTATCATGCACTGATCACGTGGCTGATCATGCACTGATCACGTGCCTGATCATGCACTGATCACGTGACTGATCATCACTGATCACGTAGCTATCATGCACTGATCACCTGGCTGATCATGCACTGATCACGTGGCTATCATGCACTGATCACGTGGCTATCATGCACTGATCACGTGGCTGATCATGCACTGATACCGTGACTGAGCATGGACTGATCACATGACTATCATGTAGTGATCACGTGACTTAATGGCGCTGATCATGTGACTGATCATGCGCTGATCATGTTTGCTATCATACACTGATCATGTGCCTCTGGAGGCAATAAACAAAGTGCTGAGTAGGCACGAATCAAACAGTCAGCAGGCAATAATCATGGAACTCAGCTGTGAGGAATCATGCTGCTCAGCTGGCAATTGTCAAGCAGATGAGCAGACAGTAATCACGCAGCTCATGCCCTGATCACGTGACTGCCCATGCACTGTTCACATGGCTGATCATACACTGATCACGTGAATGATCATGCACTGATCACGTGAATATCATGCACTGATCACGTGGCTGATCATACACTGATCACGTGTCTGATCATGCACTGATCACGTGGCTGATCATGCACTGATCACGTAACTGATCATGCACTGATCACGTGGCTATCATGCACTGATCACGTGGCTGATCATACACTGCTCACGTAACTGATCATGCACACATCACGTGACTATCATGCACTGATCACGTGGCTGATCATGCACTGATCACGTAGCTACCATATACTGGTCACGTGACTGATCATGCACTGATCACGTAATTGATCATGCACTGATCACGTGGCTGATCATGCACTGATCACGTGACTGATCATGCACTGATCACGTGACTGATCATGCACTGATCACGTGGCTATCATGCACTGATCACGTGGCTGATCATGCACTGATCACGAGTCTGGTCATCACTGATCACGTGACTATCATGCACTGATCACGTGACTATCATGCACTGATCACGTGGCTGATCATGCACTATCACGTGACTGATCATGCACTGATCACGTGGCTATCATGCACTGATCACGTGGCTATCATGCACTGATCACGTAGCTACCATGTACTGGTCACGTGACTGATCATGCACTGATCACGTAATTGATCATGCACTGATCACGTGGCTGATCATGCACTGATCACGTGGCTGATCATGCACTGATCACGTGGCTGATCATGCACTGATCACGTGGCTATCATGCACTGATCACGTGGCTGATCATGCACTGATCACGCAGCTACCATGTACTGGTCACGTGACTGATCATGCACTGATCACGTGACTGATCATGCACTGATCACGTGGCACTCATGCACTGATCACGTGGCTGATCATACACTGATCACGTAACTGATCATGCACACATCACGTGGCTATCATGCACTGCTCACGTGGCTGATCATGCAATGATCACGTAGCAACCATATACTGGTCACGTGACTGATCATGCACTGATCACGTAAATGATCATGCACTGATCACGTGACTGATCATGCACTGATCACGTGACTGATCATGCACTGATCACGTGACTGATCATGCACTGATCACGTGGCTATCATGCACTGATCACGTGGATATCATGCACTGATCACGTGCCTGTCATGCACTGATCACGTGACTGATCATGCACTGATCACGTGGTATCATGCACTGATCACGTGGCTGATCATGCACTGATCACGTGTCTGATCATGCACTGATCACGTGGCTGATCATGCACTGATCATGTAGCTGATCATGCACTGATCACGTGGCTATCATGCACTGATCACGTGGCTGATCATGCAATGATCACGTAGCTAAAATGTACTGGTCACGTGACTGATCATGCACTGATCATGTAATTGATCATGCACTGATCACGTGACTGATCATGCACTGATCACGTGACTGATCATGCACTGATCACGTGGCTATCATGCACTGATCACGTGGCTGATCATGCAATGATCACGTAGCTACATGTACTGGTCACGACTGATCATGCACTGATCACGTAATTGATCATGCACTGATCACGTGGCTGATCATGCACTGATCACGTGACTGATCATGCACTGATCACGTGACTGATCATGCACTGATCACGTGGCTATCATGCACTGATCACGTGGCTGATCATACACTGATCACGTGCCTGGTCATGCACTGATCACGTGACTAATCATGCACTGATCACGTGGCTATCATGCACTGATCACGTGGATATCATGCACTGATCACGTGGCTGATCATACACTGTACATGTAACTGATCATGCAGACATCACGTGGCTATCATGCACTGCTCACGTGGCTGATCATGCAATGATCACGTAGCTACCATGTACTGGTCACGTGACTGATCATGCACTGATCACGTAACTGATCATGCACTGATCACGTGACTGATCATGCACTGATCACGTGGCTATCATGCACTGATCACGTGGCTGATCATGCACTGATCACGTGACTGATCATGCACTGATCACTGGCTATCATGCACTGATCACCTGGCTATCATGCACTGATCACGTGGCTGATCATGCACTGATCACGTGACTGATCATGCACTGATCACGTCTATATCATGCACTGATCACGTGACTGATCATGCACTGATCACGTGGATGATCATACACTGATCACGTGACTGATCATGCACTGATCACGTGGCTATCATGCACTGATCACGTGGCTGATCATACACTGATCACGTGACTGATCATGCACTGATCACGTGGCTATCATGCACTGCTCACGTGGCTGATCATGCAATGATCACGTAGCTACCATATACTGGTCACGTGACTGATCATGCACTGATCACGTAATTGATCATGCACTGATCACGTGACTGATCATGCACTGATCACGTGACTGATCATGCACTGATCACATGGCTATCATGCACTGATCACGTGGCTGATCATGCACTGATCACGTGGTATCATGCACTGATCACGTGACTGATCATGCACTGATCACGTAATTGATCATGCACTGATCACGTGGCTGATCATGCACTGATCACGTGGCTGATCATGCACTGATCACGTGACTGATCATGCACTGATCACGTGACTGATCATGCACTGATCACGTGACTGATCATGCACTGATCACGTGGCTATCATGCACTACTCACGTGGCTGATCATGCAATGATCATGTAGCTACCATGTACTGGTCACGTGACTGATCATGCACTGATCACGTGGCTATCATGCACTGATCACGTGGCTGATCATGCACTGATCACGTGCCTGATCATGCACTGATCACGTGACTGATCATCACTGATCACGTAGCTATCATGCACTGATCACGTGGCTGATCATGCACTGATCACGTGGCTGATCATGCACTGATCACGTGGCTATCATGCACTGATCACGTGGCTGATCATGCACTGATACCGTGACTGAGCATGGACTGATCACATGACTATCATGTAGTGATCACGTGACTTAATGGCGCTGATCATGTGACTGATCATGCGCTGATCATGTTTGCTATCATACACTGATCATGTGCCTCTGGAGGCAATAAACAAAGAGCTGAGTAGGCACGAATCAAACAGTCAGCAGGCAATAATCATGGAACTCAGCTGTGAGGAATCATGCTGCTCAGCTGGCAATTGTCAAGCAGATGAGCAGACAGTAATCACGCAGCTCAGTATGCCCTGATCACGTGACTGCCCATGCACTGTTCACATGGCTGATCATACACTGATCACGTGAATGATCATGCACTGATCACGTGAATATCATGCACTGATCACGTGGCTGATCATACACTGATCACGTGTCTGATCATGCACTGATCACGTGGCTGATCATGCACTGATCACGTAACTGATCATGCACTGATCACGTGGCTATCATGCACTGATCACGTGGCTGATCATACACTGCTCACGTAACTGATCATGCACACATCACGTGACTATCATGCACTGATCACGTGGCTGATCATGCACTGATCACGTAGCTACCATATACTGGTCACGTGACTGATCATGCACTGATCACGTAATTGATCATGCACTGATCACGTGGCTGATCATGCACTGATCACGTGACTGATCATGCACTGATCACGTGACTGATCATGCACTGATCACGTGGCTATCATGCACTGATCACGTGGCTGATCATGCACTGATCACGTGTCTGATCATCACTGATCACGTGACTATCATGCACTGATCACGTGACTATCATGCACTGATCACGTGGCTGATCATGCACTGATCACGTGACTGATCATGCACTGATCACGTGGCTATCATGCACTGATCACGTGGCTATCATGCACTGATCACGTAGCTACCATGTACTGGTCACGTGACTGATCATGCACTGATCACGTAATTGATCATGCACTGATCACGTGGCTGATCATGCACTGATCACGTGACTGATCATGCACTGATCACGTGGCTGATCATGCACTGATCACGTGGCTGATCATGCACTGATCACGTGGCTATCATGCACTGATCACGTGGCTGATCATGCACTGATCACGCAGCTACCATGTACTGGTCACATGACTGATCATGCACTGATCACGTGACTGATCATGCACTGATCACGTGGCACTCATGCACTGATCACGTGGCTGATCATACACTGATCACGTAACTGATCATGCACTGATCACGTGGCTATCATGCACTGATCACGTGGCTGATCATGCAATGATCACGTAGCAACCATATACTGGTCACGTGACTGATCATGCACTGATCACGTAAATGATCATGCACTGATCACGTGACTGATCATGCACTGATCACGTGACTGATCATGCACTGATCACGTGACTGATCATGCACTGATCACGTGGCTATCATGCACTGATCACGTGGATATCATGCACTGATCACGTGCCTGTCATGCACTGATCACGTGACTGATCATGCACTGATCACGTGGTATCATGCACTGATCACGTGGCTGATCATGCACTGATCACGTGACTGATCATGCACTGATCACGTGGCTGATCATGCACTGATCATGTAGCTGATCATGCACTGATCACGTGGCTATCATGCACTGATCACGTGGCTGATCATGCACTGATCACGTGGCTATCATGCACTGATCACGTGGCTGATCATGCAATGATCACGTAGCTACATGTACTGATCACGACTGATCATGCACTGATCACGTAATTGATCATGCACTGATCACGTGGCTGATCATGCACTGATCACGTGACTGATCATGCACTGATCACGTGACTGATCATGCACTGATCACGTGGCTATCATGCACTGATCACGTGGCTGATCATGCACTGATCACGTGCTGATCATGCACTGATCACGTGACTGATCATGCACTGATCACGTGGCTATCATGCACTGATCACGTGGATATCATGCACTGATCACGTGGCTGATCATACACTGTACATGTAACTGATCATGCACTGATCACGTGGCTATCATGCACTGCTCACGTGGCTGATCATGCAATGATCACGTAGCTACCATGTACTGGTCACGTGACTGATCATGCACTGATCACGTAACTGATCATGCACTGATCACGTGACTGATCATGCACTGATCACGTGGCTATCATGCACTGATCACGTGGCTGATCATGCACTGATCACGTGACTGATCATGCACTGATCACTGGCTATCATGCACTGATCACGTGGCTATCATGCACTGATCACGTGGCTGATCATACACTGATCACGTGACTGATCATGCACTGATCACGTCTATATCATGCACTGATCACGTGACTGCCCATGCACTGATCACGTGGATGATCATACACTGATCACGTGACTGATCATGCACTGATCACGTGGCTATCATGCACTGATCACGTGGCTGATCATACACTGATCACGTAACTGATCATGCACTGATCACGTGGCTATCATGCACTGATCACGTGGCTGATCATGCAATGATCACGTAGCTACCATATACTGGTCACGTGACTGATCATGCACTGATCACGTAATTGATCATGCACTGATCACGTGACTGATCATGCACTGATCACGTGACTGATCATGCACTGATCACGTGGCTATCATGCACTGATCACGTGGCTGATCATGCAATGATCACGTAGGTATCATGTACTGGTCACGTGACTGATCATGCACTGATCACGTAATTGATCATGCACTGATCACGTGGCTGATCATGCACTGATCACGTGGCTGATCATGCACTGATCACGTGACTGATCATGCACTGATCACGTGCCTGATCATGCACTGATCACGTGACTGATCATGCACTGATCACGTGACTGATCATGCACTGATCACGTGGCTATCATGCACTACTCACGTGGCTGATCATGCAATGATCATGTAGCTAACATGTACTGGTCACGTGACTGATCATGCACTGATCACGTGGCTATCATGCACTGATCACGTGGCTGATCATGCACTGATCACGTGCCTGATCATGCACTGATCACGTGACTGATCATGCACTGATCACGTAGCTACCATGCACTGATCACGTGGCTGATCATGCACTGATCACGTGGCTATCATGCACTGATCACGTGGCTATCATGCACTGATCACGTGGCTGATCATGCACTGATACCGTGACTGAGCATGGACTGATCACATGACTATCATGTAGTGATCACGTGACTTAATGGCGCTGATCATGTGACTGATCATGCGCTGATCATGTTTGCTATCATACACTGATCATGTGCCTCTGGAGGCAATAAACAAAGTGCTGAGTAGGCACGAATCAAACAGTCAGCAGGCAATAATCATGGAACTCAGCTGTGAGGAATCATGCTGCTCAGCTGGCAATTGTCAAGCAGATGAGCAGACAGTAATCACGCAGCTCAGTATGCCCTGATCACGTGACTGCCCATGCACTGTTCACATGGCTGATCATACACTGATCACGTGACTGATCATGCACTGATCACGTGACTATCATGCACTGATCACGTGGCTGATCATACACTGATCACGTGTCTGATCATGCACTGATCACGTGGCTGATCATGCACTGATCACGTAACTGATCATGCACTGATCACGTGGCTATCATGCACTGATCACGTGGCTGATCATACACTGCTCACGTAACTGATCATGCACTGATCACGTGACTATCATGCACTGATCACGTGGCTGATCATGCACTGATCACGTAGCTACCATATACTGGTCACGTGACTGATCATGCACTGATCACGTAATTGATCATGCACTGATCACGTGGCTGATCATGCACTGATCACGTGACTGATCATGCACTGATCACGTGACTGATCATGCACTGATCACGTGGCTATCATGCACTGATCACGTGGCTGATCATGCACTGATCTGGTCATCACTGATCACGTGACTATCATGCACTGATCACGTGACTGATCATGCACTGATCACGTGGCTGATCATGCACTGATCACGTGACTGATCATGCACTGATCACGTGGCTATCATGCACTGATCACGTGGCTATCATGCACTGATCACGTAGCTACCATGCACTGATCACGTGACTGATCATGCACTGATCACGTAACTGATCATGCACTGATCACGTGGCTGATCATGCACTGATCACGTGGCTGATCATGCACTGATCACGTAGCTACCATGCACTGATCACGTGACTGATCATGCACTGATCACGTGGCTGATCATGCACTGATCACGTGGCTGATCATGCACTGATCACGTGGCTGATCATGCACTGATCACGTGGCTATCATGCACTGATCACGTGGCTGATCATGCACTGATCACGCAGCTACCATGTACTGGTCACGTGACTGATCATGCACTGATCACGTGACTGATCATGCACTGATCACGTGGCACTCATGCACTGATCACGTGGCTGATCATACACTGATCACGTAACTGATCATGCACTGATCACGTGGCTATCATGCACTGATCACGTGGCTGATCATGCACTGATCACGTAGCAACCATATACTGGTCACGTGACTGATCATGCACTGATCACGTAAATGATCATGCACTGATCACGTGACTGATCATGCACTGATCACGTGACTGATCATGCACTGATCACGTGACTGATCATGCACTGATCACGTGGCTATCATGCACTGATCACGTGGCTATCATGCACTGATCACGTGCCTGATCATGCACTGATCACGTGACTGATCATGCACTGATCACGTGGTATCATGCACTGATCACGTGGCTGATCATGCACTGATCACGTGGCTGATCATGCACTGATCACGTGGCTGATCATGCACTGATCACGTAGCTGATCATGCACTGATCACGTGGCTATCATGCACTGATCACGTGGCTGATCATGCACTGATCACGTAGCTATCATGCACTGATCACGTGACTGATCATGCACTGATCACGTAATTGATCATGCACTGATCACGTGACTGATCATGCACTGATCACGTGACTGATCATGCACTGATCACGTGGCTATCATGCACTGATCACGTGGCTGATCATGCACTGATCACGTAGCTACATGCACTGATCACGACTGATCATGCACTGATCACGTAATTGATCATGCACTGATCACGTGGCTGATCATGCACTGATCACGTGACTGATCATGCACTGATCACGTGACTGATCATGCACTGATCACGTGGCTATCATGCACTGATCACGTGGCTGATCATGCACTGATCACGTGCCTGATCATGCACTGATCACGTGACTGATCATGCACTGATCACGTGGCTATCATGCACTGATCACGTGGATATCATGCACTGATCACGTGGCTGATCATGCACTGACATGTGACTGATCATGCACTGATCACGTGGCTATCATGCACTGATCACGTGGCTGATCATGCAATGATCACGCAGCTACCATGTACTGATCACGTGACTGATCATGCACTGATCACGTGACTGATCATGCACTGATCACGTGGCTTATCATGCACTGATCATGTGACTGATCATGCGCTGATCATGTTTGCTATCATACACTGATCATGTGCCTCTGGAGGCAATGAACAAAGAGCTGAGTAGGCACGAATCAGTCAGCAGGCAATAATCATGGAACTCAGCTGTGAGAAATCATGCTGCTCAGCTGGCAATAATCAAGCAGCTGAGCAGGCAGGAATTACGCAGCACAGCTGGCAATTGTCAAGCAGATGACAGGCAGGAATCGTGCAGCTCAGCTGGCAATTGTCAAGCAGATGAGCAGACAGTAATCACGCAGCTCAGCAGGCCCTGATCACGTGACTGAGCATGCACTGTTCACGTGGCTGATCATACACTGATCACGTGACTGATCATGCACTGATCACGTGGCTATCATGCACTGATCACGTGGCTGATCATGCACTGATCACGTGGCTGATCATGCACTGATCACGTGGCTATCATGCACTGATCACGTGGCTGATCATGCACTGATCACGTGACTGATCATGCACTGATCACGTGGCTATCATGCACTGATCACGTGGCTGATCATGCACTGATCACGGGACTGATCATGCACTGATCACGGGCTATCATGCACTGATCACGTGACTGATCATGCACTGATCACGTGGCTGATCATGCACTGATCACGTGACTGATCATGCACTGATCACGTGACTGATCATGCACTGATCACGTGACTGATCATGCACTGATCACGTGGCTATCATGCACTGATCACGTGGCTGATCATGCACTGATCACGTGACTGATCATGCACTGATCACGTGGCTATCATGCACTGATCACGTGGCTATCATGCACTGATCACGTGGCTGATCATGCACTGATCACGTGACTGATCATGCACTGATCACGTCTATATCATGCACTGATCACGTGACTGATCATGCACTGATCACTGGATGATCATGCACTGATCACGTGACTGATCATGCACTGATCACGTGGCTATCATGCACTGATCACGTGACTGATCATGCACTGATCACGTGACTGATCATGCACTGATCACGTGGCTGTCATGCACTGATCACGTGGCTGATCATGCACTGATCACGTAGCTACCATGCACTGATCACGTGACTGATCATGCACTGATCACGTAACTGATCATGCACTGATCACGTGGCTGATCATGCACTGATCACGTGGCTGATCATGCACTGATCACGTGACTGATCATGCACTGATCACGTGGCTATCATGCACTGATCACGTGGCTGATCATGCACTGATCACGTGGCTGATCATGCACTGATCACGTGACTGATCATGCACTGATCACGTGACTGATCATGCACTGATCACGTGGCTATCATGCACTGATCACGTGGCTGATCATGCACTGATCACGTAGCTATCATGCACTGATCACGTGACTGATCATGCACTGATCACGTGACTGATCATGCACTGATCACGTGGCTATCATGCACTGATCACGTGGCTGATCATGCACTGATCACGTGGCTGATCATGCACTGATCACGTGACTGATCATGCACTGATCACGTGGCTATCATGCACTGATCACGTGGCTGATCATGCACTGATCACGTGACTGATCATGCACTGATCACGTGACTGATCATGCACTGATCACGTGGCTATCATGCACTGATCACGTGGCTGATCATGCACTGATCACGTGACTGATCATGCACTGATCACGTGGCTGATCATGCACTGATCACGTGGCTATCATGCACTGATCACGTGGCTGATCATGCACTGATCACGTGACTGATCATGCACTGATCACGTGGCTGATCATGCACTGATCACGTGACTGATCATGCACTGATCACGTGGCTGATCATGCACTGATCACGTGACTGATCATGCACTGATCACGTAACTGATCATGCACTGATCACGTGGCTATCATGCACTGATCACGTGGCTGATCATGCACTGATCACGTGACTGATCATGCACTGATCACGTGGCTATCATGCACTGATCACGTGGCTGATCATGCACTGATCACGTGACTGATCATGCACTGATCACGGGCTATCATGCACTGATCACGTGACTGATCATGCACTGATCACGTGGCTGATCATGCACTGATCACGTGACTGATCATGCACTGATCACGTGACTGATCATGCACTGATCACGTGGCTATCATGCACTGATCACGTGGCTGATCATGCACTGATCACGTGGCTATCATGCACTGATCACGTGGCTGATCATGCACTGATCACGTGGCTATCATGCACTGATCACGTGACTGATCATGCACTGATCACGTGACTGATCATGCACTGATCACGTGGCTATCATGCACTGATCACGTGGCTGATCATGCACTGATCACGTAGCTATCATGCACTGATCACGTGACTGATCATGCACTGATCACGTGACTGATCATGCACTGATCACGTGGCTATCATGCACTGATCACGTGGCTGATCATGCACTGATACCGTGACTGAGCATGGACTGATCACATGACTATCATGTAGTGATCACGTGACTTAATGGCGCTGATCATGTGACTGATCATGCGCTGATCATGTTTGCTATCATACACTGATCATGTGCCTCTGGAGGCAATAAACAAAGAGCTGAGTAGGCACGAATCAAACAGTCAGCAGGCAATAATCATGGAACTCAGCTGTGAGGAATCATGCTTCTCAGCTGGCAATAATCAAGCAGCTGAGCAGGCAGGAATTACGCAGCACAGCTGGCAATTGTCAAGCAGATGACAGGCAGGAATCGTGCAGCTCAGCTGGCAATTGTCAAGCAGATGAGCAGACAGTAATCACGCAGCTCAGCAGGCCCTGATCACGTGACTGAGCATGCACTGTTCACGTGGCTGATCATACACTGATCACGTGATTGATCATGCACTGATCACTTGGATATCATGCACTGATCACGTGGCTGATCATACACTGCTCACGTAACTGATCATGCACTGATCACGTGGCTATCATGCACTGATCACGTGGCTGAACATGCACTGTTCACGTGGCTGATCACACACCTGTCACGTGACTGATCATGCACTGATCACGTGGCACTCATGCACTGATCACGTGGCTGATCATACTCTGCTCACGTAACTGATCATGCACACATCACGTGGCTATCATGCACTGCTCACGTGGCTGATCATGCAATGATCACGTAGCTACCATATACTGGTCACGTGACTGATCATGCACTGATCACGTAAATGATCATGCACTGTTCACGTGACTGATCATGCACTGATCACGTGACTGATCATGCACTGATCACGTGGCTATCATGCACTGCTCACGTGGCTGATCATGCAATGATCACGTAGAATCATGTACTGGTCACGTGACTGATCATGCACTGATCACGTGACTGATCATGCACTGATCACGTGGCTATCATGCACTGATCACGTGGCTGATCATACACTGATCACGTAACTGATCATGCACTGATCACGTGACTAATCATGCACTGATCACGTGGCTATCATGCACTGATCACGTGACTGATCATGCACTGATCACGTGGCTGATCATGCACTATCACGTGACTGATCATGCACTGATCACGTGGCTATCATGCACTGATCACGTGGCTGATCATGCACTGATCACGTGGCTGATCATGCACTGATCACGTGACTGATCATGCACTGATCACGTGACTGATCATGCACTGATCACGTGGCTATCATGCACTGATCACGTGGCTGATCATGCAATGATCACGTAGCTACCATGTACTGGTCACGTGACTGATCATGCACTGATCACGTGACTGATCATGCACTGATCACGTGGCTATCATGCACTGATCACGTGGCTGATCATGCACTGATCACGTGCCTGATCATGCACTGATCACGTGACTGATCATGCACTGATCACGTGGCTATCATGCACTGATCACGTGGCTGATCATGCACTGATCACGTGACTGATCATGCACTGATCACGTGACTGATCATGCACTGATCACGTGGCTATCATGCACTGATCACGTGGCTGATCATGCAATGATCACGTAGCAATCATGCACTGATCACGTGACTGATCATGCACTGATCACGTGACTGATCATGCACTGATCACGTGACTGATCATGCACTGATCACGTGGCTATCATGCACTGATCACGTGATGTCATGCACTGATCACGTGGCTGATCATGCACTGATCACGTGACTGATCATGCACTGATCACGTGGTATCATGCACTGATCACGTGGCTGATCATGCACTGATCACGTGGCTGATCATGCACTGATCACGTGGCTGATCATGCACTGATCACGTGCTGATCATGCACTGATCACGTGGCTATCATGCACTGATCACGTGGCTGATCATGCACTGATCACGTAGCTATCATGCACTGATCACGTGACTGATCATGCACTGATCACGTAATTGATCATGCACTGATCACGTGGCTGATCATGCACTGATCACGTGACTGATCATGCACTGATCACGTGACTGATCATGCACTGATCACGTGGCTATCATGCACTGATCACGTGGCTGATCATGCACTGATCACGTAGCTATCATGCACTGATCACGTGACTGATCATGCACTGATCACGTGGCTGATCATGCACTGATCACGTGACTGATCATGCACTGATCACGTGGCTATCATGCACTGATCACGTGGCTGATCATGCACTGATCACGTAGCTACCATGCACTGATCACGTGACTGATCATGCACTGATCACGTGATTGATCATGCACTGATCACGTGGCTGATCATGCACTGATCACGTGACTGATCATGCACTGATCACGTGGCTGATCACACTGATCACGTGACTGATCATGCACTGATCACGTGGCTGATCATGCACTGATCACGTGGCTATCATGCACTGATCACGTGGCTGATCATGCAATGATCACGTAGCTACCATGTACTGGTCACGTGACTGATCATGCACTGATCACGTGACTGATCATGCACTGATCACGTGGCTGATCATGCACTGATCACGTGACTGATCATGCACTGATCACGTGGCTATCATGCACTGATCACGTGGCTGATCATGCAATGATCACGCAGCTACCATGTACTGATCACGTGACTGATCATGCACTGATCACGTGACTGATCATGCACTGATCACGTGGCTTATCATGCACTGATCATGTGACTGATCATGTGCTGATCATGTTTGGTATCATACACTGATCATGTGCCTCTGGAGGCAATGAAAAAAGAGCTGAGTAGGCACGAATCAGTCAGCAGGCAATAATCATGGAACTCAGCTGTGAGAAATCATGCTGCTCAGCTGGCAATAATCAAGCAGCTGAGCAGGCAGGAATTACGCAGCACAGCTGGCAATTGTCAAGCAGATGACAGGCAGGAATCGTGCAGCTCAGCTGGCAATTGTCAAGCAGATGAGCAGACAGTAATCACGCAGCTCAGCAGGCCCTGATCACGTGACTGAGCATGCACTGTTCACGTGGCTGATCATACACTGATCACGTGACTGATCATGCACTGATCACGTGGCTATCATGCACTGATCACGTGGCTGATCATGCACTGATCACGTAATTGTCATGCACTGATCACGTGGCTGATCATGCACTGATCACGTGGCTGATCATGCACTGATCACGTGACTGATCATGCACTGATCACGTGGCTATCATGCACTGATCACGTGGCTGATCATGCACTGATCACGTGACTGATCATGCACTGATCACGTGGCTATCATGCACTGATCACGTGACTGATCATGCACTGATCACGTGGCTGATCATGCACTGATCACGTGACTGATCATGCACTGATCACGTGACTGATCATGCACTGATCACGTGACTGATCATGCACTGATCACGTGGCTATCATGCACTGATCACGTGGCTGATCATGCACTGATCACGTGACTGATCATGCACTGATCACGTGGCTATCATGCACTGATCACGTGGCTATCATGCACTGATCACGTGGCTGATCATGCACTGATCACGTGACTGATCATGCACTGATCACGTCTATATCATGCACTGATCACGTGACTGATCATGCACTGATCACGTGGATGATCATACACTGATCACGTGACTGATCATGCACTGATCACGTGGCTATCATGCACTGATCACGTGGCTGATCATGCACTGATCACGTGACTGATCATGCACTGATCACGTGGCTATCATGCACTGATCACGTGGCTGATCATGCAATGATCACGTAGCTACCATGTACTGGTCACGTGACTGATCATGCACTGATCACGTAATTGATCATGCACTGATCACGTGACTGATCATGCACTGATCACGTGACTGATCATGCACTGATCACGTGGCTATCATGCACTGATCACGTGGCTGATCATGCAATGATCACGTGGTATCATGCACTGATCACGTGACTGATCATGCACTGATCACGTAATTGATCATGCACTGATCACGTGGCTGATCATGCACTGATCACGTGGCTGATCATGCACTGATCACGTGACTGATCATGCACTGATCACGTGCCTGATCATGCACTGATCACGTGACTGATCATGCACTGATCACGTGACTGATCATGCACTGATCACGTGGCTATCATGCACTATCACGTGGCTGATCATGCAATGATCATGTAGCTAACATGTACTGGTCACGTGACTGATCATGCACTGATCACGTGGCTATCATGCACTGATCACGTGGCTGATCATGCACTGATCACGTGCCTGATCATGCACTGATCACGTGACTGATCATGCACTGATCACGTAGCTATCATGCACTGATCACGTGGCTGATCATGCACTGATCACGTGGCTGATCATGCACTGATCACGTGGCTATCATGCACTGATCACGTGGCTGATCATGCACTGATACCGTGACTGAGCATGGACTGATCACATGACTATCATGTAGTGATCACGTGACTTAATGGCGCTGATCATGTGACTGATCATGCGCTGATCATGTTTGCTATCATACACTGATCATGTGCCTCTGGAGGCAATAAACAAAGAGCTGAGTAGGCACGAATCAAACAGTCAGCAGGCAATAATCATGGAACTCAGCTGTGAGGAATCATGCTGCTCAGCTGGCAATTGTCAAGCAGATGAGCAGACAGTAATCACGCAGCTCAGTATGCCCTGATCACGTGACTGCCCATGCACTGTTCACATGGCTGATCATACACTGATCACGTGAATGATCATGCACTGATCACGTGACTATCATGCACTGATCACGTGGCTGATCATACACTGATCACGTGTCTGATCATGCACTGATCACGTGGCTGATCATGCACTGATCACGTAACTGATCATGCACTGATCACGTGGCTATCATGCACTGATCACGTGGCTGATCATACACTGCTCACGTAACTGATCATGCACACATCACGTGACTATCATGCACTGATCACGTGGCTGATCATGCAATGATCACGTAGCTACCATATACTGGTCACGTGACTGATCATGCACTGATCACGTAATTGATCATGCACTGATCACGTGGCTGATCATGCACTGATCACGTGACTGATCATGCACTGATCACGTGACTGATCATGCACTGATCACGTGGCTATCATGCACTGATCACGTGGCTGATCATGCACTGATCACGAGTCTGATCATCACTGATCACGTGACTATCATGCACTGATCACGTGACTATCATGCACTGATCACGTGGCTGATCATGTATCACGTGACTGATCATGCACTGATCACGTGGCTATCATGCACTGATCACGTGGCTATCATGCACTGATCACGTAGCTACCATGTACTGGTCACGTGACTGATCATGCACTGATCACGTAATTGATCATGCACTGATCACGTGGCTGATCATGCACTGATCACGTGACTGATCATGCACTGATCACGTGGCTGATCATGCACTGATCACGTGGCTGATCATGCACTGATCACGTGGCTGATCATGCACTGATCACGTGGCTATCATGCACTGATCACGTGGCTGATCATGCACTGATCACGCAGCTACCATGTACTGGTCACATGACTGATCATGCACTGATCACGTGACTGATCATGCACTGATCACGTGGCACTCATGCACTGATCACGTGGCTGATCATACACTGATCACGTAACTGATCATGCACTGATCACGTGGCTATCATGCACTGCTCACGTGGCTGATCATGCAATGATCACGTAGCAACCATATACTGGTCACGTGACTGATCATGCACTGATCACGTAAATGATCATGCACTGATCACGTGACTGATCATGCACTGATCACGTGACTGATCATGCACTGATCACGTGACTGATCATGCACTGATCACGTGGCTATCATGCACTGATCACGTGGATATCATGCACTGATCATGTGCCTGTCATGCACTGATCACGTGACTGATCATGCACTGATCACGTGGTATCATGCACTGATCACATGGCTGATCATGCACTGATCACGTGACTGATCATGCACTGATCACGTGGCTGATCATGCACTGATCATGTAGCTGATCATGCACTGATCACGTGGCTATCATGCACTGATCACGTGGCTGATCATGCAATGATCACGTAGCTAAAATGTACTGGTCACGTGACTGATCATGCACTGATCATGTAATTGATCATGCACTGATCACGTGACTGATCATGCACTGATCACGTGACTGATCATGCACTGATCACGTGGCTATCATGCACTGATCACGTGGCTGATCATGCAATGATCACGTAGCTACATGCACTGATCACGACTGATCATGCACTGATCACGTAATTGATCATGCACTGATCACGTGGCTGATCATGCACTGATCACGTGACTGATCATGCACTGATCACGTGACTGATCATGCACTGATCACGTGGCTATCATGCACTGATCACGTGGCTGATCATGCACTGATCACGTGCCTGATCATGCACTGATCACGTGACTAATCATGCACTGATCACGTGGCTATCATGCACTGATCACCTGGATATCATGCACTGATCACGTGGCTGATCATACACTGTACATGTAACTGATCATGCAGACATCACGTGGCTATCATGCACTGCTCACGTGGCTGATCATGCAATGATCACGTAGCTACCATGTACTGGTCACGTGACTGATCATGCACTGATCACGTAACTGATCATGCACTGATCACGTGGCTATCATGCACTGATCACGTGGCTGATCATGCACTGATCACGTGACTGATCATGCACTGATCACTGGCTATCATGCACTGATCACGTGGCTATCATGCACTGATCACGTGGCTGATCATGCACTGATCACGTGACTGATCATGCACTGATCACGTCTATATCATGCACTGATCACGTGACTGCCCATGCACTGATCACGTGGATGATCATACACTGATCACGTGACAGATCATGCACTGATCACGTGGCTATCATGCACTGATCACGTGGCTGATCATACACTGATCACGAAACTGATCATGCACTGATCACGTGGCTATCATGCACTGCTCACGTGGCTGATCATGCAATGATCACGTAGCTACCATATACTGGTCACGTGACTGATCATGCACTGATCACGTAATTGATCATGCACTGATCACGTGACTGATCATGCACTGATCACGTGACTGATCATGCACTGATCACATGGCTATCATGCACTGATCACGTGGCTGATCATGCACTGATCACGTAGGTATCATGTACTGATCACGTGACTGATCATGCACTGATCACGTAATTGATCATGCACTGATCACGTGGCTGATCATGCACTGATCACGTGGCTGATCATGCACTGATCACGTGCCTGATCATGCACTGATCACGTGACTGATCATGCACTGATCACGTGACTGATCATGCACTGATCACGTGGCTATCATGCACTACTCACGTGGCTGATCATGCAATGATCATGTAGCTAACATGTACTGGTCACGTGACTGATCATGCACTGATCACGTGGCTATCATGCACTGATCACGTGGCTGATCATGCACTGATCACGTGCCTGATCATGCACTGATCACGTGACTAATCATCACTGATCACGTAGCTATCATGCACTGATCACGTGGCTGATCATGCACTGATCACGTGGCTATCATGCACTGATCACGTGGCTATCATGCACTGATCACGTGGCTGATCATGCACTGATACCGTGACTGAGCATGGACTGATCACATGACTATCATGTAGTGATCACGTGACTTAATGGCGCTGATCATGTGACTGATCATGCGCTGATCATGTTTGCTATCATACACTGATCATGTGCCTCTGGAGGCAATAAACAAAGAGCTGAGTAGGCACGAATCAAACAGTCAGCAGGCAATAATCATGGAACTCAGCTGTGAGGAATCATGCTGCTCAGCTGGCAATTGTCAAGCAGATGAGCAGACAGGAATCACGCAGCTCAGTATGCCCTGATCACGTGACTGCCCATGCACTGTTCACATGGCTGATCATGCACTGATCACGTGAATGATCATGCACTGATCAGTGACTATCATGCACTGATCACGTGGCTGATCATGCACTGATCACGTGGCTGATCATGCACTGATCACGTGGCTATCATGCACTGATCACGTGACTGATCATGCACTGATCACGTGATTGATCATGCACTGATCACGTGGCTGATCATACACTGATCACGTGACTGATCATGCACTGATCACGTGGCTGATCATGCACTGATCACGTGGCTATCATGCACTGATCACGTGGCTGATCATGCACTGATCACGCAGCTACCATGCACTGGTCACGTGACTGATCATGCACTGATCACGTGACTGATCATGCACTGATCACGTGGCACTCATGCACTGATCACGTGGCTGATCATACTCTGCTCACGTAACTGATCATGCACACATCACGTGGCTATCATGCACTGCTCACGTGGCTGATCATGCAATGATCACGTAGCAACCATATACTGGTCACGTGACTGATCATGCACTGATCACGTAAATGATCATGCACTGATCACGTGACTGATCATGCACTGATCACGTGACTGATCATGCACTGATCACGTGACTAATCATGCACTGATCACGTGGCTATCATGCACTGATCACGTGGATATCATGCACTGATCATGTGCCTGTCATGCACTGATCACGTGACTGATCATGCACTGATCACGTGGTATCATGCACTGATCACGTGGCTGATCATGCACTGATCACGTGTCTGATCATGCACTGATCACGTGGCTGATCATGCACTGATCATGTAGCTGATCATGCACTGATCACGTGGCTATCATGCACTGATCACGTGGCTGATCATGCAATGATCACGTAGCTATCATGTACTGGTCACGTGACTGATCATGCACTGATCATGTAATTGATCATGCACTGATCATGTGACTGATCATGCACTGATCACGTGACTGATCATGCACTGATCACGTGGCTATCATGCACTGATCACGTGGCTGATCATGCAATGATCACGTAGCTACATGTACTGGTCACGACTGATCATGCACTGATCACGTAATTGATCATGCACTGATCACGTGGCTGATCATGCACTGATCACGTGACTGATCATGCACTGATCACGTGACTGATCATGCACTGATCACGTGGCTATCATGCACTGATCACGTGGCTGATCATACACTGTGCCTGGTCATGCACTGATCACGTGACTAATCATGCACTGATCATGTGGCTATCATGCACTGATCACCTGGATATCATGCACTGATCACGTGGCTGATCATACACTGTACATGTAACTGATCAGGCAGACATCACGTGGCTATCATGCACTGCTCATGTGGCTGATCATGCAATGATCACGTAGCTACCATGTACTGGTCACGTGACTGATCATGCACTGATCACGTAACTGATCATGCACTGATCACGTGACTGATCATGCACTGATCACGTGGCTATCATGCACTGATCACGTGGCTGATCATGCACTGATCACGTGACTGATCATGCACTGATCACTGGCTATCATGCACTGATCACCTGGCTATCATGCACTGATCACGTGGCTGATCATACACTGATCATGAGACTGATCATGCACTGATCACGTCTATATCATGCACTGATCACGTGACTGCCCATGCACTGATCACGTGGATGATCATACACTGATCACGTGACAGATCATGCACTGATCACGTGGCTATCATGCACTGATCACGTGGCTGATCATACACTGCTCACGAAACTGATCATGCACTGATCACGTGGCTATCATGCACTGCTCACGTGGCTGATCATGCAATGATCACGTAGCTACCATATACTGGTCACGTGACTGATCATGCACTGATCACGTAATTGATCATGCACTGATCACGTGACTGATCATGCACTGATCACGTGACTGATCATGCACTGATCACGTGGCTATCATGCACTGATCACGTGGCTGATCATGCACTGATCACGTAGGTATCATGTACTGGTCATGTGACTGATCATGCACTGATCACGTAATTGATCATGCACTGATCACGTGGCTGATCATGCACTGATCACGTGGCTGATCATGCACTGATCACGTGACTGATCATGCACTGATCACGTGCCTGGTCATGCACTGATCACCTGACTGATCATGCACTGATCACGTGACTGATCATGCACTGATCACGTGGCTATCATGCACTACTCACGTGTCTGATCATGCAATGATCATGTAGCTAACATGTACTGGTCACGTGACTGATCATGCACTGATCACGTGGCTATCATGCACTGATCACGTGGCTGATCATGCACTGATCACCTGCCTGGTCATGCACTGATCACGTGACTGATCATCACTGATCACGTAGCTATCATGCACTGATCACCTGGCTGATCATGCACTGATCACGTGGCTATCATGCACTGATCACGTGGCTATCATGCACTGATCACGTGGCTGATCATGCACTGATACCGTGACTGAGCATGGACTGATCACATGACTATCATGTAGTGATCACGTGACTTAATGGCGCTGATCATGTGACTGATCATGCGCTGATCATGTTTGCTATCATACACTGATCATGTGCCTCTGGAGGCAATAAACAAAGTGCTGAGTAGGCACGAATCAAACAGTCAGCAGGCAATAATCATGGAACTCAGCTGTGAGGAATCATGCTGCTCAGCTGGCAATTGTCAAGCAGATGAGCAGACAGTAATCACGCAGCTCAGTATGCCCTGATCACGTGACTGCCCATGCACTGTTCACATGGCTGATCATACACTGATCACGTGAATGATCATGCACTGATCACTTAATATCATGCACTGATCACGTGGCTGATCATACACTGTTCACGTGTCTGATCATGCACTGATCACGTGGCTGATCATACACTGATCACGTAACTGATCATGCACTGATCACGTGACTATCATGCACTGATCACGTGGCTGATCATGCACTGATCACGTAGCTACCATATACTGGTCACGTGACTGATCATGCACTGATCACGTAATTGATCATGCACTGATCACGTGGCTGATCATGCACTGATCACGTGACTGATCATGCACTGATCACGTGACTGATCATGCACTGATCACGTGGCTATCATGCACTGATCACGTGGCTGATCATACACTGATCACGTGTCTGGTCATCACTGATCACGTGACTATCATGCACGATCACGTGACTATCATGCACTGATCACGTGGCTGATCAACTATCACGTGACTGATCATGCACTGATCACGTGGCTATCATGCACTGATCACGTGGCTGATCATGCACTGATCACGTAGCTACCATGTACTGGTCACGTGACTGATCATGCACTGATCACGTAATTGATCATGCACTGATCACGTGGCTGATCATGCACTGATCACGTGACTGATCATGCACTGATCACGTGGCTGATCATGCACTGATCACGTGGCTGATCATGCACTGATCACGTGGCTGATCATGCACTGATCACGTGGCTATCATGCACTGCTCACGTGGCTGATCATGCAATGATCACGCAGCTACCATGTACTGGTCACATGACTGATCATGCACTGATCACGTGACTGATCATGCACTGATCACGTGGCACTCATGCACTGATCACGTGGCTGATCATACACTGATCACGTAACTGATCATGCACATCACGTGGCTATCATGCACTGCTCACGTGGCTGATCATGCAATGATCACGTAGCAACCATATACTGGTCATGTGACTGATCATGCACTGATCACGTAAATGATCATGCACTGATCACGTGACTGATCATCACTGATCACGTGACTGATCATGCACTGATCACGTGACTAATCATGCACTGATCACGTGGCTATCATGCACTGATCACGTGGATATCATGCACTGATCATGTGCCTGTCATGCACTGATCACGTGACTGATCATGCACTGATCACGTGGTATCATGCACTGATCACATGGCTGATCATGCACTGATCACGTGTCTGATCATGCACTGATCACGTGGCTGATCATACACTGATCATGTAGCTGATCATGCACTGATCACGTGTCTATCATGCACTGCTCACGTGGCTGATCATGCAATGATCACGTAGCTAAAATGTACTGGTCACGTGACTGATCATGCAATGATCATGTAATTGATCATGCACTGATCATGTGACTGATCATGCACTGATCACGTGACTGATCATGCACTGATCACGTGGCTATCATGCACTGCTCACGTGGCTGATCATGCAATGATCACATAGCTACAATGTACTGGTCACGACTGATCATGCACTGATCACGTAATTGATCATGCACTGATCACGTGGCTGATCATGCACTGATCACGTGACTGATCATGCACTGATCACGTGACTGATCATGCACTGATCACGTGGCTATCATGCACTGATCACGTGGCTGATCATGCACTGATCACGTGCCTGGTCATGCACTGATCACGTGACTAATCATGCACTGATCACGTGGCTATCATGCACTGATCACGTGGATATCATGCACTGATCACGTGGCTGATCATACACTGTACATGTAACTGATCATGCAGACATCACGTGGCTATCATGCACTGCTCACGTGGCTGATCATGCAATGATCACGTAGCTACCATGTACTGGTCACGTGACTGATCATGCACTGATCACGTAACTGATCATGCACTGATCACGTGGCTATCATGCACTGATCACGTGGCTGATCATGCACTGATCACGTGACTGATCATGCACTGATCATCTGGCTATCATGCACTGATCACCTGGCTATCATGCACTGATCACGTGGCTGATCATACACTGATCACGAGACTGATCATGCACTGATCACGTCTATATCATGCACTGATCACATGACTGCCCATGCACTGATCACATGGATGATCATACACTGATCCGTGACAGATCATGCACTGATCACGTGGCTATCATGCACTGATCACGTGGCTGATCATACACTGATCACGAAACTGATCATGCACTGATCACGTGGCTATCATGCACTGCTCACGTGGCTGATCATGCAATGATCACGTAGCTACCATATACTGGTCACGTGACTGATCATGCACTGATCACGTAATTGATCATGCACTGATCACGTGACTTATCATGCACTGATCACGTGACTGATCATGCACTGATCACATGGCTATCATGCACTGATCACGTGGCTGATCATGCAATGATCACGTAGGTATCATGCACTGGTCATGTGACTGATCATGCACTGATCACGTAATTGATCATGCACTGATCACGTGGCTGATCATGCACTGATCACGTGGCTGATCATGCACTGATCACGTGACTGATCATGCACTGATCACGTGCCTGGTCATGCACTGATCACCTGACTGATCATGCACTGATCACGTGACTGATCATGCACTGATCACGTGGCTATCATGCACTACTCACGTGTCTGATCATGCAATGATCATGTAGCTAACATGTACTGGTCACGTGACTGATCATGCACTGATCACGTGGCTATCATGCACTGATCACGTGGCTGATCATGCACTGATCACGTGCCTGATCATGCACTGATCACGTGACTGATCATCACTGATCACGTAGCTATCATGCACTGATCACGTGGCTGATCATGCACTGATCACGTGGCTATCATGCACTGATCACGTGGCTATCATGCACTGATCACGTGGCTGATCATGCACTGATACCGTGACTGAGCATGGACTGATCACATGATTATCATGTAGTGATCACGTGACTTAATGGCTCTGATCATGTGACTGATCATGCGCTGATCATGTTTGCTATCATACACTGATCATGTGCCTCTGGAGGCAATAAACAAAGTGCTGAGTAGGCACGAATCAAACAGTCAGCAGGCAATAATCATGGAACTCAGCTGTGAGGAATCATGCTGCTCAGCTGGCAATTGTCAAGCAGATGAGCAGACAGTAATCACGCAGCTCAGTATGCCCTGATCACGTGACTGCCCATGCACTGTTCACATGGCTGATCATACACTGATCACGTGAATGATCATGCACTGATCACTTGAATATCATGCACTGATCACGTGGCTGATCATACACTGATCACGTGTCTGATCATGCACTGATCACGTGGCTGATCATACACTGCTCACGTAACTGATCATGCACTGATCACGTGGCTATCATGCACTGATCACGTGGCTGATCATACACTGCTCACGTAACTGATCATGCACACATCACGTGACTATCATGCACTGATCACGTGGCTGATCATGCAATGATCACGTAGCTACCATATACTGGTCACGTGACTGATCATGCACTGATCACGTAATTGATCATGCACTGATCACGTGGCTGATCATGCACTGATCACGTGACTGATCATGCACTGATCACGTGACTGATCATGCACTGATCACGTGGCTATCATGCACTGATCACGTGGCTGATCATACACTGATCACGTGTCTGGTCATCACTGATCACGTGACTATCATGCACTGATCACGTGACTATCATGCACTGATCACGTGGCTGATCATGCACTATCACGTGACTGATCATGCACTGATCACGTGGCTATCATGCACTGATCACGTGGCTATCATGCACTGATCACGTAGCTACCATGTACTGGTCACGTGACTGATCATGCACTGATCACGTAATTGATCATGCACTGATCACGTGGCTGATCATGCACTGATCACGTGACTGATCATGCACTGATCACGTGGCTGATCATGCACTGATCACGTGGCTGATCATGCACTGATCACGTGGCTGATCATGCACTGATCACGTGGCTATCATGCACTGATCACGTGGCTGATCATGCAATGATCACGCAGCTACCATGTACTGGTCACATGACTGATCATGCACTGATCACGTAACTGATCATGCACTGATCACGTGGCACTCATGCACTGATCACGTGGCTGATCATACACTGATCACGTAACTGATCATGCACACATCACGTGGCTATCATGCACTGCTCACGTGGCTGATCATGCAATGATCAGGTAGCAACCATATACTGGTCATGTGACTGATCATGCACTGATCACGTAAATGATCATGCACTGATCACGTGACTGATCATGCACTGATCACGTGACTGATCATGCACTGATCACGTGACTGATCATGCACTGATCACGTGGCTATCATGCACTGATCACGTGGATATCATGCACTGATCATGTGCCTGTCATGCACTGATCACGTGACTGATCATGCACTGATCACGTGGTATCATGCACTGATCACATGGCTGATCATGCACTGATCACGTGTCTGATCATGCACTGATCACGTGGCTGATCATACACTGCTCATGTAGCTGATCATGCACTGATCACGTGTCTATCATGCACTGATCACGTGGCTGATCATGCAATGATCACGTAGCTAAAATGTACTGGTCACGTGACTGATCATGCACTGATCATGTAATTGATCATGCACTGATCACGTGACTGATCATGCACTGATCACGTGACTGATCATGCACTGATCACGTGGCTATCATGCACTGCTCACGTGGCTGATCATGCAATGATCACATAGCTACAATGTACTGGTCACGACTGATCATGCACTGATCACGTAATTGATCATGCACTGATCACGTGGCTGATCATGCACTGATCACGTGACTGATCATGCACTGATCACGTGACTGATCATGCACTGATCACGTGGCTATCATGCACTGATCACGTGGCTGATCATACACTGATCACGTGCCTGGTCATGCACTGATCACGTGACTAATCATGCACTGATCACGTGGCTATCATGCACTGATCACGTGGATATCATGCACTGATCACGTGGCTGATCATACACTGTACATGTAACTGATCATGCAGACATCACGTGGCTATCATGCACTGCTCACGTGGCTGATCATGCAATGATCACGTAGCTACCATGTACTGGTCACGTGACTGATCATGCACTGATCACGTAACTGATCATGCACTGATCACGTGGCTATCATGCACTGATCACGTGGCTGATCATGCACTGATCACGTGACTGATCATGCACTGATCACTGGCTATCATGCACTGATCACGTGGCTATCATGCACTGATCACGTGGCTGATCATACACTGATCATGAGACTGATCATGCACTGATCACGTCTATATCATGCACTGATCACGTGACTGCCCATGCACTGATCACGTGGATGATCATACACTGATCCGTGACAGATCATGCACTGATCACGTGGCTATCATGCACTGATCACGTGGCTGATCATACACTGCTCCGAAACTGATCATGCACTGATCACGTGGCTATCATGCACTGCTCACGTGGCTGATCATGCAATGATCACGTAGCTACCATATACTGGTCACGTGACTGATCATGCACTGATCACGTAATTGATCATGCACTGATCACGTGATTGATCATGCACTGATCACGTGACTGATCATGCACTGATCACATGGCTATCATGCATGCTCACGTGGCTGATCATGCAATGATCACGTAGGTATCATGTACTGGTCATGTCACTGATCATGCACTGATCACGTAATTGATCATGCACTGATCACGTGGCTGATCATGCACTGATCACGTGGCTGATCATGCACTGATCACGTGACTGATCATGCACTGATCACGTGCCTGATCATGCACTGATCACGTGACTGATCATGCACTGATCACGTGACTGATCATGCACTGATCACGTGGCTATCATGCACTACTCACGTGTCTGATCATGCAATGATCATGTAGCTAACATGTACTGGTCACGTGACTGATCATGCACTGATCACGTGGCTATCATGCACTGATCACGTGGCTGATCATGCACTGATCACCTGCCTGATCATGCACTGATCATGTGACTGATCATCACTGATCACGTAGCTATCATGCACTGATCACCTGGCTGATCATGCACTGATCACGTGGCTATCATGCACTGATCACGTGGCTATCATGCACTGATCACGTGGCTGATCATGCACTGATACCGTGACTGAGCATGGACTGATCACATGACTATCATGTAGTGATCACGTGACTTAATGGCGCTGATCATGTGACTGATCATGTGCTGATCATGTTTGCTATCATACACTGATCATGTGCCTCTGGAGGCAATAAACAAAGTGCTGAGTAGGCACGAATCAAACAGTCAGCAGGCAATAATCATGGAACTCAGCTGTGAGGAATCATGCTGCTCAGCTGGCAATTGTCAAGCAGATGAGCAGACAGTAATCACGCAGCTCAGTATGCCCTGATCACGTGACTGCCCATGCACTGTTCACATGGCTGATCATACACTGATCACGTGAATGATCATGCACTGATCACGTGAATATCATGCACTGATCACGTGGCTGATCATACACTGATCACGTGTCTGATCATGCACTGATCACGTGGCTGATCATACACTGATCACGTAACTGATCATGCACTGATCACGTGGCTATCATGCACTGATCACGTGGCTGATCATACACTGCTCACGTAACTGATCATGCACACATCACGTGACTATCATGCACTGATCACGTGGCTGATCATGCACTGATCACGTAGCTACCATATACTGGTCACGTGACTGATCATGCACTGATCACGTAATTGATCATGCACTGATCACGTGGCTGATCATGCACTGATCACGTGACTGATCATGCACTGATCACGTGACTGATCATGCACTGATCACGTGGCTATCATGCACTGATCACGTGGCTGATCATACACTGATCACGAGTCTGGTCAATCAAAGATCACGTGACTATCATGCACTGATCACGTGACTATCATGCACTGATCACGTGGCTGATCATGTATCACGTGACTGATCATGCACTGATCACGTGGCTATCATGCACTGATCACGTGGCTATCATGCACTGATCACGTAGCTACCATGTACTGGTCACGTGACTGATCATGCACTGATCACGTAATTGATCATGCACTGATCACGTGGCTGATCATGCACTGATCACGTGACTGATCATGCACTGATCACGTGGCTGATCATGCACTGATCACGTGGCTGATCATGCACTGATCACGTGGCTGATCATGCACTGATCACGTGGCTATCATGCACTGATCACGTGGCTGATCATGCAATGATCACGCAGCTACCATGTACTGGTCACATGACTGATCATGCACTGATCACGTGACTGATCATGCACTGATCACGTGGCACTCATGCACTGATCACGTGGCTGATCATACACTGATCACGTAACTGATCATGCACACATCACGTGGCTATCATGCACTGCTCACGTGGCTGATCATGCAATGATCACGTAGCAACCATATACTGGTCATGTGACTGATCATGCACTGATCACGTAAATGATCATGCACTGATCACGTGACTGATCATCACTGATCACGTGACTGATCATGCACTGATCACGTGACTAATCATGCACTGATCACGTGGCTATCATGCACTGATCACGTGGATATCATGCACTGATCATGTGCCTGTCATGCACTGATCACGTGACTGATCATGCACTGATCACGTGGTATCATGCACTGATCACATGGCTGATCATGCACTGATCACGTGTCTGATCATGCACTGATCACGTGGCTGATCATACACTGATCATGTAGCTGATCATGCACTGATCACGTGGCTATCATGCACTGCTCACGTGGCTGATCATGCAATGATCACGTAGCTAAAATGTACTGGTCACGTGACTGATCATGCACTGATCATGTAATTGATCATGCACTGATCATGTGACTGATCATGCACTGATCACGTGACTGATCATGCACTGATCACGTGGCTATCATGCACTGCTCACGTGGCTGATCATGCAATGATCACATAGCTACATGTACTGGTCACGACTGATCATGCACTGATCACGTAATTGATCATGCACTGATCACGTGGCTGATCATGCACTGATCACGTGACTGATCATGCACTGATCACGTGACTGATCATGCACTGATCACGTGGCTATCATGCACTGATCACGTGGCTGATCATACACTGATCACGTGCCTGGTCATGCACTGATCACGTGACTAATCATGCACTGATCATGTGGCTATCATGCACTGATCACGTGGATATCATGCACTGATCACGTGGCTGATCATACACTGTACATGTAACTGATCATGCAGACATCACGTGGCTATCATGCACTGCTCACGTGGCTGATCATGCAATGATCACGTAGCTACCATGTACTGGTCACGTGACTGATCATGCACTGATCACGTAACTGATCATGCACTGATCACGTGGCTATCATGCACTGATCACGTGGCTGATCATACACTGATCACGTGACTGATCATGCACTGATCACTGGCTATCATGCACTGATCACCTGGCTATCATGCACTGATCACGTGGCTGATCATACACTGATCACGAGACTGATCATGCACTGATCACGTCTATATCATGCACTGATCACATGACTGCCCATGCACTGATCACGTGGATGATCATACACTGATCCGTGACAGATCATGCACTGATCACGTGGCTATCATGCACTGATCACGTGGCTGATCATACACTGCTCACGAAACTGATCATGCACTGATCACGTGGCTATCATGCACTGCTCACGTGGCTGATCATGCAATGATCACGTAGCTACCATATACTGGTCACGTGACTGATCATGCACTGATCACGTAATTGATCATGCACTGATCACGTGACTGATCATGCACTGATCACGTGACTGATCATGCACTGATCACATGGCTATCATGCACTGATCACGTGGCTGATCATGCACTGATCACGTAGGTATCATGTACTGATCATGTGACTGATCATGCACTGATCACGTAATTGATCATGCACTGATCACGTGGCTGATCATGCACTGATCACGTGGCTGATCATGCACTGATCACGTGCCTGATCATGCACTGATCACCTGACTGATCATGCACTGATCACGTGACTGATCATGCACTGATCACGTGGCTATCATGCACTACTCACGTGGCTGAACATGCAATGATCATGTAGCTAACATGTACTGGTCACGTGACTGATCATGCACTGATCACGTGGCTATCATGCACTGATCACGTGGCTGATCATGCACTGATCACGTGCCTGGTCATGCACTGATCACGTGACTAATCATCACTGATCACGTAGCTATCATGCACTGATCACCTGGCTGATCATGCACTGATCACGTGGCTATCATGCACTGATCACGTGGCTATCATGCACTGATCACGTGGCTGATCATGCACTGATACCGTGACTGAGCATGGACTGATCACATGACTATCATGTAGTGATCACGTGACTTAATGGCGCTGATCATGTGACTGATCATGCTGATCATGTTTGCTATCATACACTGATCATGTGCCTCTGGAGGCAATAAACAAAGAGCTGAGTAGGCACGAATCAAACAGTCAGCAGGCAATAATCATGGAACTCAGCTGTGAGGAATCATGCTGCTCAGCTGGCAATTGTCAAGCAGATGAGCAGGCAGGAATCACGCAGCTCAGTATGCCCTGATCACGTGACTGATCATGCACTGTTCACATGGCTGATCATACACTGATCACGTGAATGATCATGCACTGATCAGTGAATATCATGCACTGATCACGTGGCTGATCATGCACTGATCACGTGGCTGATCATGCACTGATCACGTGGCTATCATGCACTGATCACGTGACTGATCATGCACTGATCACGTGATTGATCATGCACTGATCACGTGGCTGATCATACACTGATCACGTGACTGATCATGCACTGATCACGTGGCTGATCATGCACTGATCACGTGGCTATCATGCACTGATCACGTGGCTGATCATGCACTGATCACGTGGCTACCATGCACTGGTCATGACTGATCATGCACTGATCACGTGACTGATCATGCACTGATCACGTGGCACTCATGCACTGATCACGTGGCTGATCATACTCTGCTCACGTAACTGATCATGCACACATCACGTGGCTATCATGCACTGCTCACGTGGCTGATCATGCAATGATCACGTAGCAACCATATACTGGTCACGTGACTGATCATGCACTGATCACGTAAATGATCATGCACTGATCACGTGACTGATCATCACTGATCACGTGACTGATCATGCACTGATCACGTGACTAATCATGCACTGATCACGTGGCTATCATGCACTGATCACGTGGATATCATGCACTGATCACGTGCCTGATCATGCACTGATCACGTGACTGATCATGCACTGATCACGTGGTATCATGCACTGATCACGTGGCTGATCATGCACTGATCACGTGTCTGATCATGCACTGATCACGTGGCTGATCATGCACTGATCATGTAGCTGATCATGCACTGATCACGTGGCTATCATGCACTCACGTGGCTGATCATGCAATGATCACGTAGCTATCATGTACTGGTCACGTGACTGATCATGCACTGATCATGTAATTGATCATGCACTGATCACGTGACTGATCATGCACTGATCACGTGACTGATCATGCACTGATCACGTGGCTATCATGCACTGCTCACGTGGCTGATCATGCAATGATCACGTAGCTACATGTACTGGTCACGACTGATCATGCACTGATCACGTAATTGATCATGCACTGATCACGTGGCTGATCATGCACTGATCACGTGACTGATCATGCACTGATCACGTGACTGATCATGCACTGATCACGTGGCTATCATGCACTGATCACGTGGCTGATCATACACTGATCACGTGCCTGATCATGCACTGATCACGTGACTAATCATGCACTGATCACGTGGCTATCATGCACTGATCACGTGGATATCATGCACTGATCACGTGGCTGATCATACACTGTACATGTAACTGATCAGGCAGACATCACGTGGCTATCATGCACTGCTCACGTGGGTGATCATGCAATGATCACGTAGCTACCATATACTGGTCACGTGACTGATCATGCACTGATCACGTAACTGATCATGCACTGATCACGTGACTGATCATGCACTGATCACGTGGCTATCATGCACTGATCACGTGGCTGATCATGCACTGATCACGTGACTGATCATGCACTGATCACTGGCTATCATGCACTGATCACGTGGCTATCATGCACTGATCACGTGGCTGATCATACACTGATCACGAGACTGATCATGCACTGATCACGTCTATATCATGCACTGATCACGTGACTGATCATGCACTGATCACGTGGATGATCATACACTGATCCGTGACAGATCATGCACTGATCACGTGGCTATCATGCACTGATCACGTGGCTGATCATACTCTGCTCACGAAACTGATCATGCACTGATCACGTGGCTATCATGCACTGCTCACGTGGCTGATCATGCAATGATCACGTAGCTACCATATACTGGTCACGTGACTGATCATGCACTGATCACGTAATTGATCATGCACTGATCACGTGACTGATCATGCACTGATCACGTGACTGATCATGCACTGATCACATGGCTATCATGCACTGATCACGTGGCTGATCATGCAATGATCACGTAGGTATCATGTACTGGTCATGTGACTGATCATGCACTGATCACGTAATTGATCATGCACTGATCACGTGGCTGATCATGCACTGATCACGTGGCTGATCATGCACTGATCACGTGACTGATCATGCACTGATCACGTGCCTGATCATGCACTGATCACGTGACTGATCATGCACTGATCACGTGACTGATCATGCACTGATCACGTGGCTATCATGCACTACTCACGTGGCTGATCATGCAATGATCATGTAGCTAACATGTACTGGTCACGTGACTGATCATGCACTGATCACGTGGCTATCATGCACTGATCACGTGGCTGATCATGCACTGATCACGTGCCTGATCATGCACTGATCACGTGACTGATCATCACTGATCACGTAGCTATCATGCACTGATCACCTGGCTGATCATGCACTGATCACGTGGCTATCATGCACTGATCACGTGGCTATCATGCACTGATCACGTGGCTGATCATGCACTGATACCGTGACTGAGCATGGACTGATCACATGACTATCATGTAGTGATCACGTGACTTAATGGCGCTGATCATGTGACTGATCATGCGCTGATCATGTTTGCTATCATACACTGATCATGTGCCTCTGGAGGCAATAAACAAAGAGCTGAGTAGGCACGAATCAAACAGTCAGCAGGCAATAATCATGGAACTCAGCTGTGAGGAATCATGCTGCTCAGCTGGCAATTGTCAAGCAGATGAGCAGACAGTAATCACGCAGCTCAGTATGCCCTGATCACGTGACTGCCCATGCACTGTTCACATGGCTGATCATACACTGATCACGTGAATGATCATGCACTGATCACGTGAATATCATGCACTGATCACGTGGCTGATCATACACTGATCACGTGTCTGATCATGCACTGATCACGTGGCTGATCATACACTGATCACGTAACTGATCATGCACTGATCACGTGGCTATCATGCACTGATCACGTGGCTGATCATGCACTGATCACGTAGCTACCATATACTGATCACGTGACTGATCATGCACTGATCACGTAATTGATCATGCACTGATCACGTGGCTGATCATGCACTGATCACGTGACTGATCATGCACTGATCACGTGACTTATCATGCACTGATCACGTGGCTATCATGCACTGATCACGTGGCTGATCATACACTGATCACGAGTCTGGTCAATCACTGATCACGTGACTATCATGCACTGATCACGTGACTATCATGCACTGATCACGTGGCTGATCAGAACTATCACGTGACTGATCATGCACTGATCACGTGGCTATCATGCACTGATCACGTGGCTGATCATGCACTGATCACGTAGCTACCATGTACTGGTCACGTGACTGATCATGCACTGATCACGTAATTGATCATGCACTGATCACGTGGCTGATCATGCACTGATCACGTGACTGATCATGCACTGATCACGTGGCTGATCATGCACTGATCACGTGGCTGATCATGCACTGATCACGTGGCTGATCATGCACTGATCACGTGGCTATCATGCACTGATCACGTGGCTGATCATGCAATGATCACGCAGCTACCATGTACTGGTCACGTGACTGATCATGCACTGATCACGTGACTGATCATGCACTGATCACGTGGCACTCATGCACTGATCACGTGGCTGATCATACACTGATCACGTAACTGATCATGCACTGATCACGTGGCTATCATGCACTGCTCACGTGGCTGATCATGCAATGATCAGGTAGCAACCATATACTGGTCATGTGACTGATCATGCACTGATCACGTAAATGATCATGCACTGATCACGTGACTGATCATCACTGATCACGTGACTGATCATGCACTGATCACGTGACTAATCATGCACTGATCACGTGGCTATCATGCACTGATCACGTGGATATCATGCACTGATCATGTGCCTGTCATGCACTGATCACGTGACTAATCATGCACTGATCACGTAGGTATCATGCACTGATCACATGGCTGATCATGCACTGATCACGTGTCTGATCATGCACTGATCACGTGGCTGATCATGCACTGATCATGTAGCTGATCATGCACTGATCACGTGTCTATCATGCACTGCTCACGTGGCTGATCATGCAATGATCACGTAGCTAAAATGTACTGGTCACGTGACTGATCATGCACTGATCATGTAATTGATCATGCACTGATCATGTGACTGATCATGCACTGATCACGTGACTGATCATGCACTGATCACGTGGCTATCATGCACTGCTCACGTGGCTGATCATGCAATGATCACATAGCTACATGTACTGGTCACGACTGATCATGCACTGATCACGTAATTGATCATGCACTGATCACGTGGCTGATCATGCACTGATCACGTGACTGATCATGCACTGATCACGTGACTGATCATGCACTGATCACGTGGCTATCATGCACTGATCACGTGGCTGATCATGCACTGATCACGTGCCTGGTCATGCACTGATCACGTGACTAATCATGAACTGATCATGTGGCTATCATGCACTGATCACCTGGATATCATGCACTGATCACGTGGCTGATCATACACTGTACATGTAACTGATCATGCAGACATCACGTGGCTATCATGCACTGCTCACGTGGCTGATCATGCAATGATCACGTAGCTACCATGTACTGGTCACGTGACTGATCATGCACTGATCACGTAACTGATCATGCACTGATCACGTGGCTATCATGCACTGATCACGTGGCTGATCATGCACTGATCACGTGACTGATCATGCACTGATCACTGGCTATCATGCACTGATCACCTGGCTATCATGCACTGATCACGTGGCTGATCATACACTGATCATGAGACTGATCATGCACTGATCACGTCTATATCATGCACTGATCACATGACTGCCCATGCACTGATCACGTGGATGATCATACACTGATCCGTGACTGATCATGCACTGATCACGTGGCTATCATGCACTGATCACGTGGCTGATCATACACTGCTCACGAAACTGATCATGCACTGATCACGTGGCTATCATGCACTGCTCACGTGGCTGATCATGCAATGATCACGTAGCTACCATATACTGGTCACGTGACTGATCATGCACTGATCACGTAATTGATCATGCACTGATCACGTGATTGATCATGCACTGATCACGTGACTGATCATGCACTGATCACATGGCTATCATGCACTGATCACGTGGCTGATCATGCAATGATCACGTAGGTATCATGTACTGGTCATGTCACTGATCATGCACTGATCACGTAATTGATCATGCACTGATCACGTGGCTGATCATGCACTGATCACGTGGCTGATCATGCACTGATCACGTGACTGATCATGCACTGATCACGTGCCTGGTCATGCACTGATCACGTGACTGATCATGCACTGATCACGTGACTGATCATGCACTGATCACGTGGCTATCATGCACTACTCACGTGGCTGATCATGCAATGATCATGTAGCTAACATGTACTGGTCACGTGACTGATCATGCACTGATCACGTGGCTATCATGCACTGATCACGTGGCTGATCATGCACTGATCACGTGCCTGATCATGCACTGATCACGTGACTGATCATCACTGATCACGTAGCTATCATGCACTGATCACCTGGCTGATCATGCACTGATCACGTGGCTATCATGCACTGATCACGTGGCTATCATGCACTGATCACGTGGCTGATCATGCACTGATACCGTGACTGAGCATGGACTGATCACATGACTATCATGTAGTGATCACGTGACTTAATGGCGCTGATCATGTGACTGATCATGCGCTGATCATGTTTGCTATCATACACTGATCATGTGCCTCTGGAGGCAATAAACAAAGTGCTGAGTAGGCACGAATCAAACAGTCAGCAGGCAATAATCATGGAACTCAGCTGTGAGGAATCATGCTGCTCAGCTGGCAATTGTCAAGCAGATGAGCAGACAGTAATCACGCAGCTCAGTATGCCCTGATCACGTGACTGCCCATGCACTGTTCACATGGCTGATCATACACTGATCACGTGAATGATCATGCACTGATCACTATCATGCACTGATCACGTGGCTGATCATACACTGTTCACGTGTCTGATCATGCACTGATCACGTGGCTGATCATACACTGATCACGTAACTGATCATGCACTGATCACGTGGCTATCATGCACTGATCACGTGGCTGATCATACACTGCTCACGTAACTGATCATGCACACATCACGTGACTATCATGCACTGATCACGTGGCTGATCATGCAATGATCACGTAGCTACCATATACTGGTCACGTGACTGATCATGCACTGATCACGTAATTGATCATGCACTGATCACGTGGCTGATCATGCACTGATCACGTGACTGATCATGCACTGATCACGTGACTTATCATGCACTGATCACGTGGCTATCATGCACTGATCACGTGGCTGATCATACACTGATCACGAGTCTGGTCATCACTGATCACGTGACTATCATGCACTGATCACGTGACTATCATGCACTGATCACGTGGCTGATCATGCACTATCACGTGACTGATCATGCACTGATCACGTGGCTATCATGCACTGATCACGTGGCTATCATGCACTGATCACGTAGCTACCATGTACTGGTCACGTGACTGATCATGCACTGATCACGTAATTGATCATGCACTGATCACGTGGCTGATCATGCACTGATCACGTGACTGATCATGCACTGATCACGTGGCTGATCATGCACTGATCACGTGGCTGATCATGCACTGATCACGTGGCTGATCATGCACTGATCACGTGGCTATCATGCACTGATCACGTGGCTGATCATGCAATGATCACGCAGCTACCATGTACTGGTCACATGACTGATCATGCACTGATCACGTGACTGATCATGCACTGATCACGTGGCACTCATGCACTGATCACGTGGCTGATCATACACTGATCACGTAACTGATCATGCACACATCACGTGGCTATCATGCACTGCTCACGTGGCTGATCATGCAATGATCAGGTAGCAACCATATACTGGTCATGTGACTGATCATGCACTGATCACGTAAATGATCATGCACTGATCACGTGACTGATCATCACTGATCACGTGACTGATCATGCACTGATCACGTGACTAATCATGCACTGATCACGTGGCTATCATGCACTGATCACGTGGATATCATGCACTGATCATGTGCCTGTCATGCACTGATCACGTGACTGATCATGAACTGATCACGTGGTATCATGCACTGATCACATGGCTGATCATGCACTGATCACGTGTCTGATCATGCACTGATCACGTGGCTGATCATACACTGCTCATGTAGCTGATCATGCACTGATCACGTGGCTATCATGCACTGCTCACGTGGCTGATCATGCAATGATCACGTAGCTAAAATGTACTGGTCACGTGACTGATCATGCACTGATCATGTAATTGATCATGCACTGATCATGTGACTGATCATGCACTGATCACGTGACTGATCATGCACTGATCACGTGGCTATCATACACTGCTCACGTGGCTGATCATGCAATGATCACATAGCTACAATGTACTGGTCACGACTGATCATGCACTGATCACGTAATTGATCATGCACTGATCACGTGGCTGATCATGCACTGATCATGTGACTGATCATGCACTGATCACGTGACTGATCATGCACTGATCACGTGGCTATCATGCACTGATCACGTGGCTGATCATACACTGATCACGTGCCTGGTCATGCACAGATCACGTGACTAATCATGAACTGATCACGTGGCTATCATGCACTGATCACCTGGATATCATGCACTGATCACGTGGCTGATCATACACTGTACATGTAACTGATCATGCAGACATCACGTGGCTATCATGCACTGCTCACGTGGCTGATCATGCAATGATCACGTAGCTACCATGTACTGGTCACGTGACTGATCATGCACTGATCACGTAACTGATCATGCACTGATCACGTGGCTATCATGCACTGATCACGTGGCTGATCATACACTGATCACGTGACTGATCATGCACTGATCACTGGCTATCATGCACTCATCACCTGGCTATCATGCACTGATCACGTGGTTGATCATACACTGATCATGAGACTGATCATGCACTGATCACGTCTATATCATGCACTGATCACATGACTGCCCATGCACTGATCACGTGGATGATCATACACTGATCCGTGACAGATCATGCACTGATCACGTGGCTATCATGCACTGATCACGTGGCTGATCATACACTGCTCACGAAACTGATCATGCACTGATCACGTGGCTATCATGCACTGATCACGTGGCTGATCATGCAATGATCACGTAGCTACCATATACTGGTCACGTGAGTGATCATGCACTGATCATGTAATTGATCATGCACTGATCAGGTGATTGATCATGCACTGATCACGTGACTGATCATGCACTGATCACATGGCTATCATGCACTGATCACGTGGCTGATCATGCAATGATCACCTAGGTATCATGTACTGGTCATGTCACTGATCATGCACTGATCACGTAATTGATCATGCACTGATCATGTGGCTGATCATGCACTGATCACGTGGCTGATCATACACTGATCACGTGACTGATCATGCACTGATCACGTGCCTGGTCATGCACTGATCACGTGACTGATCATGCACTGATCACGTGACTGATCATGCACTGATCACGTGGCTATCATGCACTACTCACGTGTCTGATCATGCAATGATCATGTAGCTAACATGTACCGGTCACGTGACTGATCATGCACTGATCACGTGGCTATCATGCACTGATCACGTGGCTGATCATACACTGATCACCTGCCTGATCATGCACTGATCATGTGACTAATCATCAACGTAGCTATCATGCACTGATCACCTGGCTGATCATGCACTGATCACGTGGCTATCATGCACTGATCACGTGGCTATCATGCACTGATCACGTGGCTGATCATGCACTGATACCGTGACTGAGCATGGACTGATCACATGATTATCATGTAGTGATCACGTGACTTAATGGCGCTGATCATGTGACTGATCATGTGCTGATCATGTTTGCTATCATACACTGATCATGTGCCTCTGGAGGCAATAAACAAAGTGCTGAGTAGGCACGAATCAAACAGTCAGCAGGCAATAATCATGGAACTCAGCTGTGAGGAATCATGCTGCTCAGCTGGCAATTGTCAAGCAGATGAGCAGACAGTAATCACGCAGCTCAGTATGCCCTGATCACGTGACTGCCCATGCACTGTTCACATGGCTGATCATACACTGATCACGTGAATGATCATGCACTGATCACTTGAATATCATGCACTGATCACGTGGCTGATCATACACTGTTCACGTGTCTGACCATGCACTGATCACGTGGCTGATCATACACTGCTCACGTAACTGATCATGCACTGATCACGTGGCTATCATGCACTGATCACGTGGCTGATCATACACTGCTCACGTAACTGATCATGCACACATCACGTGACTATCATGCACTGATCACGTGGCTGATCATGCAATGATCACGTAGCTACCATATACTGGTCACGTGACTGATCATGCACTGATCACGTAATTGATCATGCACTGATCACGTGGCTGATCATACACTGATCACGTGACTGATCATGCACTGATCACGTGACTGATCATGCACTGATCACGTGGCTATCATGCACTGATCACGTGGCTGATCATACACTGATCACGAGTCTGGTCAATCACTGATCACGTGACTATCATGAACGATCACGTGACTATCATGCACTGATCACGTGGCTGATCAGAAGTATCACGTGACTGATCATGCACTGATCACGTGGCTATCATGCACTGATCACGTGGCTATCATGCACTGATCACGTAGCTACCATGTACTGGTCATGTGACTGATCATGCACTGATCACGTAATTGATCATGCACTGATCACGTGGCTGATCATACACTGATCACGTGACTGATCATGCACTGATCACGTGGCTGATCATGCACTGATCACGTGGCTGATCATGCACTGATCACGTGGCTGATCATGCACTGATCACGTGGCTATCATGCACTGATCACGTGGCTGATCATGCAATGATCACGCAGCTACCATGTACTGGTCACATGACTGATCATGCACTGATCACGTGACTGATCATGCACTGATCACGTGGCACTCATGCACTGATCACGTGGCTGATCATATTCTGCTCACGTAACTGATCATGCACACATCACGTGGCTATCATGCACTGCTCACGTGGCTGATCATGCAATGATCAGGTAGCAACCATATACTGGTCATGTGACTGATCATGCACAGATCACGTAAATGATCATGCACTGATCACGTGACTGATCATCACTGATCACGTGACTGATCATGCACTGATCACGTGACTAATCATGCACTGATCACTTGGCTATCATGCACTGATCACGTGGATATCATGCACTGATCATGTGCCTGTCATGCACTGATCACGTGACTAATCATGCACTGATCACGTAGGTATCATGCACTGATCACATGGCTGATCATCACTGATCACGTGTCTGATCATGCACTGATCACGTGGCTGATCATACACTGCTCATGTAGCTGATCATGCACTGATCACGTGTCTATCATGCACTGCTCACGTGGCTGATCATGCAATGATCACGTAGCTAAAATGTACTGGTCACGTGACTGATCATGCACTGATCATGTAATTGATCATGCACTGATCATGTGACTGATCATGCACTGATCACGTGACTGATCATGCACTGATCACGTGGCTATCATGCACTGCTCACGTGGCTGATCATGCAATGATCACATAGCTACAATGTACTGGTCACGACTGATCATGCACTGATCACGTAATTGATCATGCACTGATCACGTGGCTGATCATACACTGATCACGTGACTGATCATGCACTGATCACGTGACTGATCATGCACTGATCACGTGGCTATCATGCACTGATCACGTGGCTGATCATACACTGATCACGTGCCTGGTCATGCACTGATCACGTGACTAATCATGAACTGATCATGTGGCTATCATGCACTGATCACCTGGATATCATGCACTGATCACGTGGCTGATCATACACTGTACATGTAACTGATCATGCAGACATCACGTGGCTATCATGCACTGCTCACGTGGCTGATCATGCAATGATCACGTAGCTACCATGTACTGGTCACGTGACTGATCATGCACTGATCACGTAACTGATCATGCACTGATCACGTGGCTATCATGCACTGATCACGTGGCTGATCATACACTGATCACGTGACTGATCATGCACTGATCATCTGGCTATCATGCACTTACCTGGCTATCATGCACTGATCACGTGGCTGATCATACACTGATCATGAGACTCATCATGCACTGATCACGTCTATATCATGCACTGATCACATGACTGCCCATGCACTGATCACATGGATGATCATACACTGATCCTGTGACAGATCATGCACTGATCACGTGGCTATCATGCACTGATCACGTGGCTGATCATACTCTGCTCACGAAACTGATCATGCACTGATCACGTGGCTATCATGCACTGCTCACGTGGCTGATCATGCAATGATCACGTAGCTACCATATACTGGTCACGTGAGTGATCATGCACTGATCACATAATTGATCATGCACTGATCACGTGATTGATCATGCACTGATCACGTGACTGATCATGCACTGATCACATGGCTATCATGCATGCTCACGTGGCTGATCATGCAATGATCACCTAGGTATCATGTACTGGTCATGTCACTGATCATGCACTGATCACGTAATTGATCATGCACTGATCATGTGGCTGATCATGCACTGATCACGTGGCTGATCATACACTGATCACGTGACTGATCATGCACTGATCACGTGCCTGGTCATGCACTGATCACCTGACTGATCATGCACTGATCACGTGACTGATCATGCACTGATCACGTGGCTATCATGCACTACTCACGTGTCTGATCATGCAATGATCATGTAGCTAACATGTACTGGTCACGTGACTGATCATGCACTGATCACGTGGCTATCATGCACTGATCACGTGGCTGATCATACACTGATCACCTGCCTGATCATGCACTGATCACGTGACTGATCATCACTGATCACGTAGCTATCATGCACTGATCACCTGGCTGATCATGCACTGATCACGTGGCTATCATGCACTGATCACGTGGCTATCATGCACTGATCACGTGGCTGATCATGCACTGATACCGTGACTGAGCATGGACTGATCACATGACTATCATGTAGTGATCACGTGACTTAATGGCGCTGATCATGTGACTGATCATGTGCTGATCATGTTTGCTATCATACACTGATCATGTGCCTCTGGAGGCAATAAACAAAGTGCTGAGTAGGCACGAATCAAACAGTCAGCAGGCAATAATCATGGAACTCAGCTGTGAGGAATCATGCTGCTCAGCTGGCAATTGTCAAGCAGATGAGCAGACAGTAATCACGCAGCTCAGTATGCCCTGATCACGTGACTGCCCATGCACTGTTCACATGGCTGATCATACACTGATCACGTGAATGATCATGCACTGATCACGTGATATCATGCACTGATCACGTGGCTGATCATACACTGTTCACGTGTCTGACCATGCACTGATCACGTGGCTGATCATACACTGATCACGTAACTGATCATGCACTGATCACGTGGCTATCATGCACTGATCACGTGGCTGATCATACACTGCTCACGTAACTGATCATGCACACATCACGTGACTATCATGCACTGATCACGTGGCTGATCATGCAATGATCACGTAGCTACCATATACTGGTCACGTGACTGATCATGCACTGATCACGTAATTGATCATGCACTGATCACGTGGCTGATCATACACTGATCACGTGACTGATCATGCACTGATCACGTGACTTATCATGCACTGATCACGTGGCTATCATGCACTGATCACGTGGCTGATCATACACTGATCACGAGTCTGGTCATCACTGATCACGTGACTATCATGAACGATCACGTGACTATCATGCACTGATCACGTGGCTGATCAGAACTATCACGTGACTGATCATGCACTGATCACGTGGCTATCATGCACTGATCACGTGGCTATCATGCACTGATCACGTAGCTACCATGTACTGGTCATGTGACTGATCATGCACTGATCACGTAATTGATCATGCACTGATCACGTGGCTGATCATACACTGATCACGTGACTGATCATGCACTGATCACGTGGCTGATCATGCACTGATCACGTGGCTGATCATGCACTGATCACGTGGCTGATCATGCACTGATCACGTGGCTATCATGCACTGATCACGTGGCTGATCATGCAATGATCACGCAGCTACCATGTACTGGTCACATGACTGATCATGCACTGATCACGTGACTGATCATGCACTGATCACGTGGCACTCATGCACTGATCACGTGGCTGATCATACACTGCTCACGTAACTGATCATGCACACATCACGTGGCTATCATGCACTGCTCACGTGGCTGATCATGCAATGATCAGGTAGCAACCATATACTGGTCATGTGACTGATCATGCACTGATCACGTAAATGATCATGCACTGATCACGTGACTGATCATCACTGATCACGTGACTGATCATGCACTGATCACGTGACTAATCATGCACTGATCACGTGGCTATCATGCACTGATCACGTGGATATCATGCACTGATCATGTGCCTGTCATGCACTGATCACGTGACTGATCATGCACTGATCACGTAGGTATCATGCACTGATCACATGGCTGATCATGCACTGATCACGTGTCTGATCATGCACTGATCACGTGGCTGATCATACACTGCTCATGTAGCTGATCATGCACTGATCACGTGTCTATCATGCACTGCTCACGTGGCTGATCATGCAATGATCACGTAGCTAAAATGTACTGGTCACGTGACTGATCATGCAATGATCATGTAATTGATCATGCACTGATCATGTGACTGATCATGCACTGATCACGTGACTGATCATGCACTGATCACGTGGCTATCATACACTGCTCACGTGGCTGATCATGCAATGATCACATAGCTACAATGTACTGGTCACGACTGATCATGCACTGATCACGTAATTGATCATGCACTGATCACGTGGCTGATCATGCACTGATCATGTGACTGATCATGCACTGATCACGTGACTGATCATGCACTGATCACGTGGCTATCATGCACTGATCACGTGGCTGATCATACACTGATCACGTGCCTGGTCATGCACTGATCACGTGACTAATCATGCACTGATCATGTGGCTATCATGCACTGATCACCTGGATATCATGCACTGATCACGTGGCTGATCATACACTGTACATGTAACTGATCATGCAGACATCACGTGGCTATCATGCACTGCTCATGTGGCTGATCATGCAATGATCACGTAGCTACCATGTACTGGTCACGTGACTGATCATGCACTGATCACGTAACTGATCATGCACTGATCACGTGGCTATCATGCACTGATCACGTGGCTGATCATGCACTGATCACGTGACTGATCATGCACTGATCATCTGGCTATCATGCACTCATCACCTGGCTATCATGCACTGATCACGTGGCTGATCATACACTGATCATGAGACTGATCATGCACTGATCACGTCTATATCATGCACTGATCACATGACTGCCCATGCACTGATCACGTGGATGATCATACACTGATCCTGTGACAGATCATGCACTGATCACGTGGCTATCATGCACTGATCACGTGGCTGATCATACTCTGCTCACGAAACTGATCATGCACTGATCACGTGGCTATCATGCACTGCTCACGTGGCTGATCATGCAATGATCACGTAGCTACCATATACTGGTCACGTGACTGATCATGCACTGATCACGTAATTGATCATGCACTGATCACGTGATTGATCATGCACTGATCACGTGACTGATCATGCACTGATCACATGGCTATCATGCATGCTCACGTGGCTGATCATGCAATGATCACGTAGGTATCATGTACTGGTCATGTCACTGATCATGCACTGATCACGTAATTGATCATGCACTGATCATGTGGCTGATCATGCACTGATCACGTGGCTGATCATACACTGATCACGTGACTGATCATGCACTGATCACGTGCCTGGTCATGCACTGATCACCTGACTGATCATGCACTGATCACGTGACTGATCATGCACTGATCACGTGGCTATCATGCACTACTCACGTGTCTGATCATGCAATGATCATGTAGCTAACATGTACTGGTCACGTGACTGATCATGCACTGATCACGTGGCTATCATGCACTGATCACGTGGCTGATCATGCACTGATCACCTGCCTGGTCATGCACTGATCATGTGACTGATCATCACTGATCACGTAGCTATCATGCACTGATCACCTGGCTGATCATGCACTGATCACGTGGCTATCATGCACTGATCACGTGGCTATCATGCACTGATCACGTGGCTGATCATGCACTGATACCGTGACTGAGCATGGACTGATCACATGATTATCATGTAGTGATCACGTGACTTAATGGCGCTGATCATGTGACTGATCATGTGCTGATCATGTTTGCTATCATACACTGATCATGTGCCTCTGGAGGCAATAAACAAAGTGCTGAGTAGGCACGAATCAAACAGTCAGCAGGCAATAATCATGGAACTCAGCTGTGAGGAATCATGCTGCTCAGCTGGCAATTGTCAAGCAGATGAGCAGACAGTAATCACGCAGCTCAGTATGCCCTGATCACGTGACTGCCCATGCACTGTTCACATGGCTGATCATACACTGATCACGTGAATGATCATGCACTGATCACTTGAATATCATGCACTGATCACGTGGCTGATCATACACTGATCACGTGTCTGACCATGCACTGATCACGTGGCTGATCATACACTGCTCACGTAACTGATCATGCACTGATCACGTGGCTATCATGCACTGATCACGTGGCTGATCATACACTGCTCACGTAACTGATCATGCACACATCACGTGACTATCATGCACTGATCACGTGGCTGATCATGCAATGATCACGTAGCTACCATATACTGGTCACGTGACTGATCATGCACTGATCACGTAATTGATCATGCACTGATCACGTGGCTGATCATACACTGATCACGTGACTGATCATGCACTGATCACGTGACTTATCATGCACTGATCACGTGGCTATCATGCACTGATCACGTGGCTGATCATACACTGATCACGAGTCTGGTCAATCACTGATCACGTGACTATCATGCACGATCACGTGACTATCATGCACTGATCACGTGGCTGATCATGCACTGATCACGTGACTGATCATGCACTGATCACGTGGCTATCATGCACTGATCACGTGGCTATCATGCACTGATCACTTAGCTACCATGTACTGGTCATGTGACTGATCATGCACTGATCACGTAATTGATCATGCACTGATCACGTGGCTGATCATGCACTGATCACGTGACTGATCATGCACTGATCACGTGGCTGATCATGCACTGATCACGTGGCTGATCATGCACTGATCACGTGGCTGATCATGCACTGATCACGTGGCTATCATGCACTGATCACGTGGCTGATCATGCAATGATCACGCAGCTACCATGTACTGGTCACATGACTGATCATGCACTGATCACGTGACTGATCATGCACTGATCACGTGGCACTCATGCACTGATCACGTGGCTGATCATACACTGCTCACGTAACTGATCATGCACACATCACGTGGCTATCATGCACTGCTCACGTGGCTGATCATGCAATGATCAGGTAGCAACCATATACTGGTCATGTGACTGATCATGCACTGATCACGTAAATGATCATGCACTGATCACGTGACTGATCATCACTGATCACGTGACTGATCATGCACTGATCACGTGACTAATCATGCACTGATCACGTGGCTATCATGCACTGATCACGTGGATATCATGCACTGATCATGTGCCTGTCATGCACTGATCACGTGACTGATCATGCACTGATCACGTGGTATCATGCACTGATCACATGGCTGATCATGCACTGATCACGTGTCTGATCATGCACTGATCACGTGGCTGATCATACACTGCTCATGTAGCTGATCATGCACTGATCACGTGTCTATCATGCACTGCTCACGTGGCTGATCATGCAATGATCACGTAGCTAAAATGTACTGGTCACGTGACTGATCATGCAATGATCATGTAATTGATCATGCACTGATCATGTGACTGATCATGCACTGATCACGTGACTGATCATGCACTGATCACGTGGCTATCATGCACTGCTCACGTGGCTGATCATGCAATGATCACATAGCTACAATGTACTGGTCACGACTGATCATGCACTGATCACGTAATTGATCATGCACTGATCACGTGGCTGATCATACACTGATCACGTGACTGATCATGCACTGATCACGTGACTGATCATGCACTGATCACGTGGCTATCATGCACTGATCACGTGGCTGATCATACACTGATCACGTGCCTGGTCATGCACTGATCACGTGACTAATCATGAACTGATCATGTGGCTATCATGCACTGATCACCTGGATATCATGCACTGATCACGTGGCTGATCATACACTGTACATGTAACTGATCATGCAGACATCACGTGGCTATCATGCACTGCTCATGTGGCTGATCATGCAATGATCACGTAGCTACCATGTACTGGTCACGTGACTGATCATGCACTGATCACGTAACTGATCATGCACTGATCACGTGGCTATCATGCACTGATCACGTGGCTGATCATGCACTGATCACGTGACTGATCATGCACTGATCACTGGCTATCATGCACTCATCACCTGGCTATCATGCACTGATCACGTGGTTGATCATACACTGATCATGAGACTGATCATGCACTGATCACGTCTATATCATGCACTGATCACATGACTGCCCATGCACTGATCACGTGGATGATCATACACTGATCCTGTGACAGATCATGCACTGATCACGTGGCTATCATGCACTGATCACGTGGCTGATCATACTCTGCTCACGAAACTGATCATGCACTGATCACGTGGCTATCATGCACTGCTCACGTGGCTGATCATGCAATGATCACGTAGCTACCATATACTGGTCACGTGACTGATCATGCACTGATCACGTAATTGATCATGCACTGATCACGTGACTTATCATGCACTGATCACGTGACTGATCATGCACTGATCACATGGCTATCATGCACTGCTCACGTGGCTGATCATGCAATGATCACGTAGGTATCATGTACTGGTCATGTCACTGATCATGCACTGATCACGTAATTGATCATGCACTGATCACGTGGCTGATCATGCACTGATCACGTGGCTGATCATGCACTGATCACGTGACTGATCATGCACTGATCACGTGCCTGGTCATGCACTGATCACGTGACTGATCATGCACTGATCACGTGACTGATCATGCACTGATCACGTGGCTATCATGCACTACTCACGTGTCTGATCATGCAATGATCATGTAGCTAACATGTACTGGTCACGTGACTGATCATGCACTGATCACGTGGCTATCATGCACTGATCACGTGGCTGATCATACACTGATCACCTGCCTGATCATGCACTGATCACGTGACTGATCATCACTGATCACGTAGCTATCATGCACTGATCACCTGGCTGATCATGCACTGATCACGTGGCTATCATGCACTGATCACGTGGCTATCATGCACTGATCACGTGGCTGATCATGCACTGATACCGTGACTGAGCATGGACTGATCACATGACTATCATGTAGTGATCACGTGACTTAATGGCGCTGATCATGTGACTGATCATGTGCTGATCATGTTTGCTATCATACACTGATCATGTGCCTCTGGAGGCAATAAACAAAGTGCTGAGTAGGCACGAATCAAACAGTCAGCAGGCAATAATCATGGAACTCAGCTGTGAGGAATCATGCTGCTCAGCTGGCAATTGTCAAGCAGATGAGCAGACAGTAATCACGCAGCTCAGTATGCCCTGATCACGTGACTGCCCATGCACTGTTCACATGGCTGATCATACACTGATCACGTGAATGATCATGCACTGATCACGTGAATATCATGCACTGATCACGTGGCTGATCATACACTGATCACGTGTCTGATCATGCACTGATCACGTGGCTGATCATACACTGATCACGTAACTGATCATGCACTGATCACGTGGCTATCATGCACTGATCACGTGGCTGATCATACACTGCTCACGTAACTGATCATGCACACATCACGTGACTATCATGCACTGATCACGTGGCTGATCATGCAATGATCACGTAGCTACCATATACTGGTCACGTGACTGATCATGCACTGATCACGTAATTGATCATGCACTGATCACGTGGCTGATCATACACTGATCACGTGACTGATCATGCACTGATCACGTGACTGATCATGCACTGATCACGTGGCTATCATGCACTGATCACGTGGCTGATCATGCACTGATCACGAGTCTGGTCATCAAAGATCACGTGACTATCATGCACTGATCACGTGACTATCATGCACTGATCACGTGGCTGATCATGCACTGATCACGTGACTGATCATGCACTGATCACGTGGCTATCATGCACTGATCACGTGGCTATCATGCACTGATCACGTAGCTACCATGTACTGGTCACGTGACTGATCATGCACTGATCACGTAATTGATCATGCACTGATCACGTGGCTGATCATGCACTGATCACGTGACTGATCATGCACTGATCACGTGGCTGATCATGCACTGATCACGTGGCTGATCATGCACTGATCACGTGGCTGATCATGCACTGATCACGTGGCTATCATGCACTGATCACGTGGCTGATCATGCAATGATCACGCAGCTACCATGTACTGGTCACATGACTGATCATGCACTGATCACGTGACTGATCATGCACTGATCACGTGGCACTCATGCACTGATCACGTGGCTGATCATACACTGATCACGTAACTGATCATGCACACATCACGTGGCTATCATGCACTGCTCACGTGGCTGATCATGCAATGATCACGTAGCAACCATATACTGGTCATGTGACTGATCATGCACTGATCACGTAAATGATCATGCACTGATCACGTGACTGATCATCACTGATCACGTGACTGATCATGCACTGATCACGTGACTAATCATGCACTGATCACGTGGCTATCATGCACTGATCACGTGGATATCATGCACTGATCACGTGCCTGTCATGCACTGATCACGTGACTGATCATGCACTGATCACGTAGGTATCATGCACTGATCACATGGCTGATCATGCACTGATCACGTGTCTGATCATGCACTGATCACGTGGCTGATCATACACTGATCATGTAGCTGATCATGCACTGATCACGTGGCTATCATGCACTGCTCACGTGGCTGATCATGCAATGATCACGTAGCTAAAATGTACTGGTCACGTGACTGATCATGCACTGATCATGTAATTGATCATGCACTGATCACGTGACTGATCATGCACTGATCACGTGACTGATCATGCACTGATCACGTGGCTATCATGCACTGCTCACGTGGCTGATCATGCAATGATCACATAGCTACAATGTACTGGTCACGACTGATCATGCACTGATCACGTAATTGATCATGCACTGATCACGTGGCTGATCATGCACTGATCATGTGACTGATCATGCACTGATCACGTGACTGATCATGCACTGATCACGTGGCTATCATGCACTGATCACGTGGCTGATCATACACTGATCACGTGCCTGGTCATGCACTGATCACGTGACTAATCATGCACTGATCACGTGGCTATCATGCACTGATCACCTGGATATCATGCACTGATCACGTGGCTGATCATACACTGTACATGTAACTGATCATGCAGACATCACGTGGCTATCATGCACTGCTCATGTGGCTGATCATGCAATGATCACGTAGCTACCATGTACTGGTCACGTGACTGATCATGCACTGATCACGTAACTGATCATGCACTGATCACGTGGCTATCATGCACTGATCACGTGGCTGATCATGCACTGATCACGTGACTGATCATGCACTGATCATCTGGCTATCATGCACTCATCACCTGGCTATCATGCACTGATCACGTGGCTGATCATACACTGATCATGAGACTGATCATGCACTGATCACGTCTATATCATGCACTGATCACATGACTGCCCATGCACTGATCACGTGGATGATCATACACTGATCATGCGACAGATCATGCACTGATCACGTGGCTATCATGCACTGATCACGTGGCTGATCATACACTGCTCACGAAACTGATAATGCACTGATCACGTGGCTATCATGCACTGATCACGTGGCTGATCATGCAATGATCACGTAGCTACCATATACTGGTCACGTGACTGATCATGCACTGATCACGTAATTGATCATGCACTGATCACGTGATTGATCATGCACTGATCACGTGACTGATCATGCACTGATCACATGGCTATCATGCACTGATCACGTGGCTGATCATGCAATGATCACGTAGGTATCATGTACTGGTCATGTCACTGATCATGCACTGATCACGTAATTGATCATGCACTGATCACGTGGCTGATCATGCACTGATCACGTGGCTGATCATGCACTGATCACGTGACTGATCATGCACTGATCACGTGCCTGGTCATGGACTGATCACCTGACTGATCATGCACTGATCACGTGACTGATCATGCACTGATCACGTGGCTATCATGCACTACTCACGTGTCTGATCATGCAATGATCATGTAGCTAACATGTACTGGTCACGTGACTGATCATGCACTGATCACGTGGCTATCATGCACTGATCACGTGGCTGATCATACACTGATCACGTGCCTGATCATGCACTGATCACGTGACTGATCATCACTGATCACGTAGCTATCATGCACTGATCACCTGGCTGATCATGCACTGATCACGTGGCTATCATGCACTGATCACGTGGCTATCATGCACTGATCACGTGGCTGATCATGCACTGATACCGTGACTGAGCATGGACTGATCACATGATTATCATGTAGTGATCACGTGACTTAATGGCGCTGATCATGTGACTGATCATGTGCTGATCATGTTTGCTATCATACACTGATCATGTGCCTCTGGAGGCAATAAACAAAGTGCTGAGTAGGCACGAATCAAACAGTCAGCAGGCAATAATCATGGAACTCAGCTGTGAGGAATCATGCTGCTCAGCTGGCAATTGTCAAGCAGATGAGCAGACAGTAATCACGCAGCTCAGTATGCCCTGATCACGTGACTGCCCATGCACTGTTCACATGGCTGATCATACACTGATCACGTGAATGATCATGCACTGATCACGTGAATATCATGCACTGATCACGTGGCTGATCATACACTGATCACGTGTCTGATCATGCACTGATCACGTGGCTGATCATGCACTGCTCACGTAACTGATCATGCACTGATCACGTGGCTATCATGCACTGATCACGTGGCTGATCATACACTGCTCACGTAACTGATCATGCACACATCACGTGACTATCATGCACTGATCACGTGGCTGATCATGCACTGATCACGTAGCTACCATATACTGGTCACGTGACTGATCATGCACTGATCACGTAATTGATCATGCACTGATCACGTGGCTGATCATGCACTGATCACGTGACTGATCATGCACTGATCACGTGACTGATCATGCACTGATCACGTGGCTATCATGCACTGATCACGTGGCTGATCATACACTGATCACGAGTCTGGTCATCACTGATCACGTGACTATCATGCACGATCACGTGACTATCATGCACTGATCACGTGGCTGATCAGAACTATCACGTGACTGATCATGCACTGATCACGTGGCTATCATGCACTGATCACGTGGCTATCATGCACTGATCACGTAGCTACCATGTACTGGTCACGTGACTGATCATGCACTGATCACGTAATTGATCATGCACTGATCACGTGGCTGATCATGCACTGATCACGTGACTGATCATGCACTGATCACGTGGCTGATCATGCACTGATCACGTGGCTGATCATGCACTGATCACGTGGCTGATCATGCACTGATCACGTGGCTATCATGCACTGATCACGTGGCTGATCATGCAATGATCACGCAGCTACCATGTACTGGTCACATGACTGATCATGCACTGATCACGTGACTGATCATGCACTGATCACGTGGCACTCATGCACTGATCACGTGGCTGATCATCTGATCACGTAACTGATCATGCACACATCACGTGGCTATCATGCACTGCTCACGTGGCTGATCATGCAATGATCAGGTAGCAACCATATACTGGTCATGTGACTGATCATGCACTGATCACGTAAATGATCATGCACTGATCACGTGACTGATCATGCACTGATCACGTGACTGATCATGCACTGATCACGTGACTAATCATGCACTGATCACGTGGCTATCATGCACTGATCACGTGGATATCATGCACTGATCACGTGCCTGTCATGCACTGATCACGTGACTGATCATGCACTGATCACGTGGTATCATGCACTGATCACATGGCTGATCATGCACTGATCACGTGTCTGATCATGCACTGATCACGTGGCTGATCATACACTGCTCATGTAGCTGATCATGCACTGATCACGTGGCTATCATGCACTGCTCACGTGGCTGATCATGCAATGATCACGTAGCTATCATGTACTGGTCACGTGACTGATCATGCACTGATCATGTAATTGATCATGCACTGATCACGTGACTGATCATGCACTGATCACGTGACTGATCATGCACTGATCACGTGGCTATCATGCACTGCTCACGTGGCTGATCATGCAATGATCACATAGCTACAATGTACTGGTCACGACTGATCATGCACTGATCACGTAATTGATCATGCACTGATCACGTGGCTGATCATGCACTGATCACGTGACTGATCATGCACTGATCACGTGACTGATCATGCACTGATCACGTGGCTATCATGCACTGATCACGTGGCTGATCATACACTGATCACGTGCCTGGTCATGCACTGATCACGTGACTAATCATGCACTGATCATGTGGCTATCATGCACTGATCACGTGGATATCATGCACTGATCACGTGGCTGATCATACACTGTACATGTAACTGATCATGCAGACATCACGTGGCTATCATGCACTGCTCACGTGGCTGATCATGCAATGATCACGTAGCTACCATGTACTGGTCACGTGACTGATCATGCACTGATCACGTAACTGATCATGCACTGATCACGTGGCTATCATGCACTGATCACGTGGCTGATCATGCACTGATCACGTGACTGATCATGCACTGATCACTGGCTATCATGCACTCATCACCTGGCTATCATGCACTGATCACGTGGCTGATCATACACTGATCACGAGACTGATCATGCACTGATCACGTCTATATCATGCACTGATCACATGACTGCCCATGCACTGATCACGTGGATGATCATACACTGATCCGTGACAGATCATGCACTGATCACGTGGCTATCATGCACTGATCACGTGGCTGATCATACACTGATCACGAAACTGATCATGCACTGATCACGTGGCTATCATGCACTGCTCACGTGGCTGATCATGCAATGATCACGTAGCTACCATATACTGGTCACGTGACTGATCATGCACTGATCACGTAATTGATCATGCACTGATCACGTGACTGATCATGCACTGATCACGTGACTGATCATGCACTGATCACATGGCTATCATGCACTGCTCACGTGGCTGATCATGCAATGATCACGTAGGTATCATGTACTGGTCATGTGACTGATCATGCACTGATCACGTAATTGATCATGCACTGATCACGTGGCTGATCATGCACTGATCACGTGGCTGATCATGCACTGATCACGTGACTGATCATGCACTGATCACGTGCCTGGTCATGCACTGATCACGTGACTGATCATGCACTGATCACGTGACTGATCATGCACTGATCACGTGGCTATCATGCACTACTCACGTGGCTGATCATGCAATGATCATGTAGCTAACATGTACTGTCACGTGACTGATCATGCACTGATCACGTGGCTATCATGCACTGATCACGTGGCTGATCATACACTGATCACGTGCCTGATCATGCACTGATCACGTGACTGATCATCACTGATCACGTAGCTATCATGCACTGATCACCTGGCTGATCATGCACTGATCACGTGGCTATCATGCACTGATCACGTGGCTATCATGCACTGATCACGTGGCTGATCATGCACTGATACCGTGACTGAGCATGGACTGATCACATGACTATCATGTAGTGATCACGTGACTTAATGGCGCTGATCATGTGACTGATCATGCGCTGATCATGTTTGCTATCATACACTGATCATGTGCCTCTGGAGGCAATAAACAAAGTGCTGAGTAGGCACGAATCAAACAGTCAGCAGGCAATAATCATGGAACTCAGCTGTGAGGAATCATGCTGCTCAGCTGGCAATTGTCAAGCAGATGAGCAGACAGTAATCACGCAGCTCAGTATGCCCTGATCACGTGACTGCCCATGCACTGTTCACATGGCTGATCATACACTGATCACGTGAATGATCATGCACTGATCACGTGAATATCATGCACTGATCACGTGGCTGATCATACACTGATCACGTGTCTGATCATGCACTGATCACGTGGCTGATCATGCACTGATCACGTAACTGATCATGCACTGATCACGTGGCTATCATGCACTGATCACGTGGCTGATCATACACTGCTCACGTAACTGATCATGCACTGATCACGTGACTATCATGCACTGATCACGTGGCTGATCATGCACTGATCACGTAGCTACCATATACTGGTCACGTGACTGATCATGCACTGATCACGTAATTGATCATGCACTGATCACGTGGCTGATCATGCACTGATCACGTGACTGATCATGCACTGATCACGTGACTGATCATGCACTGATCACGTGGCTATCATGCACTGATCACGTGGCTGATCATACACTGATCACGAGTCTGGTCATCACTGATCACGTGACTATCATGCACTGATCACGTGACTATCATGCACTGATCACGTGGCTGATCATGTATCACGTGACTGATCATGCACTGATCACGTGGCTATCATGCACTGATCACGTGGCTATCATGCACTGATCACGTAGCTACCATGTACTGGTCACGTGACTGATCATGCACTGATCACGTAATTGATCATGCACTGATCACGTGGCTGATCATGCACTGATCACGTGACTGATCATGCACTGATCACGTGGCTGATCATGCACTGATCACGTGGCTGATCATGCACTGATCACGTGGCTGATCATGCACTGATCACGTGGCTATCATGCACTGATCACGTGGCTGATCATGCACTGATCACGCAGCTACCATGTACTGGTCACATGACTGATCATGCACTGATCACGTGACTGATCATGCACTGATCACGTGGCACTCATGCACTGATCACGTGGCTGATCATACACTGCTCACGTAACTGATCATGCACACATCACGTGGCTATCATGCACTGCTCACGTGGCTGATCATGCAATGATCAGGTAGCAACCATATACTGGTCATGTGACTGATCATGCACTGATCACGTAAATGATCATGCACTGATCACGTGACTGATCATCACTGATCACGTGACTGATCATGCACTGATCACGTGACTGATCATGCACTGATCACGTGGCTATCATGCACTGATCACGTGGATATCATGCACTGATCATGTGCCTGTCATGCACTGATCACGTGACTGATCATGCACTGATCACGTGGTATCATGCACTGATCACATGGCTGATCATGCACTGATCACGTGTCTGATCATGCACTGATCACGTGGCTGTTCATACACTGCTCATGTAGCTGATCATGCACTGATCACGTGGCTATCATGCACTGATCACGTGGCTGATCATGCAATGATCACGTAGCTAAAATGTACTGGTCACGTGACTGATCATGCACTGATCATGTAATTGATCATGCACTGATCACGTGACTGATCATGCACTGATCACGTGACTGATCATGCACTGATCACGTGGCTATCATGCACTGCTCACGTGGCTGATCATGCAATGATCACATAGCTACAATGTACTGGTCACGACTGATCATGCACTGATCACGTAATTGATCATGCACTGATCACGTGGCTGATCATGCACTGATCACGTGACTGATCATGCACTGATCACGTGACTGATCATGCACTGATCACGTGGCTATCATGCACTGATCACGTGGCTGATCATACACTGATCACGTGCCTGATCATGCACTGATCACGTGACTAATCATGCACTGATCACGTGGCTATCATGCACTGATCACCTGGATATCATGCACTGATCACGTGGCTGATCATACACTGTACATGTAACTGATCATGCAGACATCACGTGGCTATCATGCACTGCTCACGTGGCTGATCATGCAATGATCACGTAGCTACCATGTACTGGTCACGTGACTGATCATGCACTGATCACGTAACTGATCATGCACTGATCACGTGGCTATCATGCACTGATCACGTGGCTGATCATGCACTGATCACGTGACTGATCATGCACTGATCACTGGCTATCATGCACTGATCACGTGGCTATCATGCACTGATCACGTGGCTGATCATACACTGATCACGAGACTGATCATGCACTGATCACGTCTATATCATGCACTGATCACATGACTGCCCATGCACTGATCACGTGGATGATCATACACTGATCCTGTGACAGATCATGCACTGATCACGTGGCTATCATGCACTGATCACGTGGCTGATCATACACTGATCACGAAACTGATCATGCACTGATCACGTGGCTATCATGCACTGCTCACGTGGCTGATCATGCAATGATCACGTAGCTACCATATACTGGTCACGTGACTGATCATGCACTGATCACGTAATTGATCATGCACTGATCACGTGACTGATCATGCACTGATCACGTGACTGATCATGCACTGATCACATGGCTATCATGCACATGCTCACGTGGCTGATCATGCAATGATCACGTAGGTATCATGTACTGGTCACGTGACTGATCATGCACTGATCACGTAATTGATCATGCACTGATCACGTGGCTGATCATGCACTGATCACGTGGCTGATCATGCACTGATCACGTGACTGATCATGCACTGATCACGTGCCTGATCATGCACTGATCACGTGACTGATCATGCACTGATCACGTGACTGATCATGCACTGATCACGTGGCTATCATGCACTATCACGTGTCTGATCATGCAATGATCATGTAGCTAACATGTACTGGTCACGTGACTGATCATGCACTGATCACGTGGCTATCATGCACTGATCACGTGGCTGATCATGCACTGATCACGTGCCTGATCATGCACTGATCACGTGACTGATCATGCACTGATCACGTGGCTATCATGCACTGATCACGTGGCTGATCATGCACTGATCACGTGGCTATCATGCACTGATCACGTGGCTATCATGCACTGATCACGTGGCTGATCATGCACTGATCACGTGACTGATCATGCACTGATCACGTGGCTGATCATGCACTGATCACGTGACTGATCATGCACTGATCACGTGGCTATCATGCACTGATCACGTGGCTGATCATACACTGATCACGTAACTGATCATGCACACATCACGTGACTATCATGCACTGATCACGTGGCTGATCATGCAATGATCACGTAGCTACCATATACTGGTCACGTGACTGATCATGCACTGATCACGTAATTGATCATGCACTGATCACGTGGCTGATCATGCACTGATCACGTGACTGATCATGCACTGATCACGTGACTGATCATGCACTGATCACGTGGCTATCATGCACTGATCACGTGGCTGATCATGCACTGATCACGTGTCTGATCATCACTGATCACGTGACTATCATGCACTGATCACGTGACTATCATGCACTGATCACGTGGCTGATCAGCACTATCACGTGACTGATCATGCACTGATCACGTGGCTATCATGCACTGATCACGTGGCTATCATGCACTGATCACGTAGCTACCATGCACTGATCACGTGACTGATCATGCACTGATCACGTAATTGATCATGCACTGATCACGTGGCTGATCATGCACTGATCACGTGACTGATCATGCACTGATCACGTGGCTGATCATGCACTGATCACGTGGCTGATCATGCACTGATCACGTGGCTGATCATGCACTGATCACGTGGCTATCATGCACTGATCACGTGGCTGATCATGCACTGATCACGCAGCTACCATGTACTGGTCACATGACTGATCATGCACTGATCACGTGACTGATCATGCACTGATCACGTGGCACTCATGCACTGATCACGTGGCTGATCATACACTGATCACGTGACTGATCATGCACACATCACGTGGCTATCATGCACTGCTCACGTGGCTGATCATGCAATGATCACGTAGCAACCATATACTGGTCACGTGACTGATCATGCACTGATCACGTAAATGATCATGCACTGATCACGTGACTGATCATGCACTGATCACGTGACTGATCATGCACTGATCACGTGACTGATCATGCACTGATCACGTGGCTATCATGCACTGATCACGTGGATATCATGCACTGATCACGTGCCTGATCATGCACTGATCACGTGACTGATCATGCACTGATCACGTGGTATCATGCACTGATCACGTGGCTGATCATGCACTGATCACGTGTCTGATCATGCACTGATCACGTGGCTGATCATGCACTGATCACGTAGCTGATCATGCACTGATCACGTGGCTATCATGCACTGATCACGTGGCTGATCATGCAATGATCACGTAGCTATCATGTACTGTCACGTGACTGATCATGCACTGATCACGTAATTGATCATGCACTGATCACGTGACTGATCATGCACTGATCACGTGACTGATCATGCACTGATCACGTGGCTATCATGCACTGATCACGTGGCTGATCATGCAATGATCACGTAGCTACATGTACTGATCACGACTGATCATGCACTGATCACGTAATTGATCATGCACTGATCACGTGGCTGATCATGCACTGATCACGTGACTGATCATGCACTGATCACGTGACTGATCATGCACTGATCACGTGGCTATCATGCACTGATCACGTGGCTGATCATGCACTGATCACGTGCCTGATCATGCACTGATCACGTGACTGATCATGCACTGATCACGTGGCTATCATGCACTGATCACGTGGATATCATGCACTGATCACGTGGCTGATCATACACTGACATGTAACTGATCATGCAGACATCACGTGGCTATCATGCACTGCTCACGTGGCTGATCATGCAATGATCACGTAGCTACCATGTACTGGTCACGTGACTGATCATGCACTGATCACGTAACTGATCATGCACTGATCACGTGGCTATCATGCACTGATCACGTGGCTGATCATGCACTGATCACGTGACTGATCATGCACTGATCACTGGCTATCATGCACTGATCACGTGGCTATCATGCACTGATCACGTGGCTGATCATGCACTGATCACGTGACTGATCATGCACTGATCACGTCTATATCATGCACTGATCACGTGACTGATCATGCACTGATCACGTGGATGATCATACACTGATCACGTGACTGATCATGCACTGATCACGTGGCTATCATGCACTGATCACGTGGCTGATCATACACTGATCACGTAACTGATCATGCACTGATCACGTGGCTATCATGCACTGATCACGTGGCTGATCATGCAATGATCACGTAGCTACCATATACTGGTCACGTGACTGATCATGCACTGATCACGTAATTGATCATGCACTGATCACGTGACTGATCATGCACTGATCACGTGACTGATCATGCACTGATCACGTGGCTATCATGCACTGATCACGTGGCTGATCATGCACTGATCACGTAGGTATCATGCACTGATCACGTGACTGATCATGCACTGATCACGTAATTGATCATGCACTGATCACGTGGCTGATCATGCACTGATCACGTGGCTGATCATGCACTGATCACGTGACTGATCATGCACTGATCACGTGCCTGATCATGCACTGATCACGTGACTGATCATGCACTGATCACGTGACTGATCATGCACTGATCACGTGGCTATCATGCACTACTCACGTGGCTGATCATGCAATGATCATGTAGCTACCATGTACTGGTCACGTGACTGATCATGCACTGATCACGTGGCTATCATGCACTGATCACGTGGCTGATCATGCACTGATCACGTGCCTGATCATGCACTGATCACGTGACTGATCATGCACTGATCACGTAGCTATCATGCACTGATCACGTGGCTGATCATGCACTGATCACGTGGCTATCATGCACTGATCACGTGGCTATCATGCACTGATCACGTGGCTGATCATGCACTGATACCGTGACTGAGCATGGACTGATCACATGACTATCATGTAGTGATCACGTGACTTAATGGCGCTGATCATGTGACTGATCATGCGCTGATCATGTTTGCTATCATACACTGATCATGTGCCTCTGGAGGCAATAAACAAAGAGCTGAGTAGGCACGAATCAAACAGTCAGCAGGCAATAATCATGGAACTCAGCTGTGAGGAATCATGCTGCTCAGCTGGCAATTGTCAAGCAGATGAGCAGACAGTAATCACGCAGCTCAGTATGCCCTGATCACGTGACTGCCCATGCACTGTTCACATGGCTGATCATACACTGATCACGTGAATGATCATGCACTGATCACGTGACTATCATGCACTGATCACGTGGCTGATCATACACTGATCACGTGTCTGATCATGCACTGATCACGTGGCTGATCATGCACTGATCACGTAACTGATCATGCACTGATCACGTGGCTATCATGCACTGATCACGTGGCTGATCATACACTGCTCACGTAACTGATCATGCACTGATCACGTGACTATCATGCACTGATCACGTGGCTGATCATGCACTGATCACGTAGCTACCATATACTGGTCACGTGACTGATCATGCACTGATCACGTAATTGATCATGCACTGATCACGTGGCTGATCATGCACTGATCACGTGACTGATCATGCACTGATCACGTGACTGATCATGCACTGATCACGTGGCTATCATGCACTGATCACGTGGCTGATCATGCACTGATCACGTGTCTGATCATCACTGATCACGTGACTATCATGCACTGATCACGTGACTATCATGCACTGATCACGTGGCTGATCATGCACTATCACGTGACTGATCATGCACTGATCACGTGGCTATCATGCACTGATCACGTGGCTGATCATGCACTGATCACGTAGCTACCATGTACTGATCACGTGACTGATCATGCACTGATCACGTAATTGATCATGCACTGATCACGTGGCTGATCATGCACTGATCACGTGACTGATCATGCACTGATCACGTGGCTGATCATGCACTGATCACGTGGCTGATCATGCACTGATCACGTGGCTGATCATGCACTGATCACGTGGCTATCATGCACTGATCACGTGGCTGATCATGCACTGATCACGCAGCTACCATGCACTGGTCACGTGACTGATCATGCACTGATCACGTGACTGATCATGCACTGATCACGTGGCACTCATGCACTGATCACGTGGCTGATCATACACTGATCACGTAACTGATCATGCACTGATCACGTGGCTATCATGCACTGCTCACGTGGCTGATCATGCAATGATCACGTAGCAACCATATACTGGTCACGTGACTGATCATGCACTGATCACGTAAATGATCATGCACTGATCACGTGACTGATCATGCACTGATCACGTGACTGATCATGCACTGATCACGTGACTGATCATGCACTGATCACGTGGCTATCATGCACTGATCACGTGGATATCATGCACTGATCACGTGCCTGATCATGCACTGATCACGTGACTGATCATGCACTGATCACGTGGTATCATGCACTGATCACGTGGCTGATCATGCACTGATCACGTGTCTGATCATGCACTGATCACGTGGCTGATCATGCACTGATCATGTAGCTGATCATGCACTGATCACGTGGCTATCATGCACTGATCACGTGGCTGATCATGCAATGATCACGTAGCTAAAATGTACTGGTCACGTGACTGATCATGCACTGATCATGTAATTGATCATGCACTGATCACGTGACTGATCATGCACTGATCACGTGACTGATCATGCACTGATCACGTGGCTATCATGCACTGATCACGTGGCTGATCATGCACTGATCACGTAGCTACATGTACTGATCACGACTGATCATGCACTGATCACGTAATTGATCATGCACTGATCACGTGGCTGATCATGCACTGATCACGTGACTGATCATGCACTGATCACGTGACTGATCATGCACTGATCACGTGGCTATCATGCACTGATCACGTGGCTGATCATGCACTGATCACGTGCCTGATCATGCACTGATCACGTGACTGATCATGCACTGATCACGTGGCTATCATGCACTGATCACGTGGATATCATGCACTGATCACGTGGCTGATCATACACTGTACATGTAACTGATCATGCAGACATCACGTGGCTATCATGCACTGCTCACGTGGCTGATCATGCAATGATCACGTAGCTACCATGTACTGGTCACGTGACTGATCATGCACTGATCACGTAACTGATCATGCACTGATCACGTGGCTATCATGCACTGATCACGTGGCTGATCATGCACTGATCACGTGACTGATCATGCACTGATCACTGGCTATCATGCACTGATCACGTGGCTATCATGCACTGATCACGTGGCTGATCATACACTGATCACGTGACTGATCATGCACTGATCACGTCTATATCATGCACTGATCACGTGACTGATCATGCACTGATCACGTGGATGATCATACACTGATCACGTAACTGATCATGCACTGATCACGTGGCTATCATGCACTGATCACGTGGCTGATCATACACTGCTCACGAAACTGATCATGCACTGATCACGTGGCTATCATGCACTGATCACGTGGCTGATCATGCAATGATCACGTAGCTACCATATACTGGTCACGTGACTGATCATGCACTGATCACGTAATTGATCATGCACTGATCACGTGACTGATCATGCACTGATCACGTGACTGATCATGCACTGATCACGTGGCTATCATGCACTGATCACGTGGCTGATCATGCAATGATCACGTAGGTATCATGCACTGATCACGTGACTGATCATGCACTGATCACGTAATTGATCATGCACTGATCACGTGGCTGATCATGCACTGATCACGTGGCTGATCATGCACTGATCACGTGACTGATCATGCACTGATCACGTGCCTGATCATGCACTGATCACGTGACTGATCATGCACTGATCACGTGACTGATCATGCACTGATCACGTGGCTATCATGCACTACTCACGTGGCTGATCATGCAATGATCATGTAGCTATCATGTACTGGTCACGTGACTGATCATGCACTGATCACGTGGCTATCATGCACTGATCACGTGGCTGATCATGCACTGATCACGTGCCTGATCATGCACTGATCACGTGACTGATCATGCACTGATCACGTAGCTATCATGCACTGATCACTGGCTGATCATGCACTGATCACGTGGCTATCATGCACTGATCACGTGGCTATCATGCACTGATCACGTGGCTGATCATGCACTGATACCGTGACTGAGCATGGACTGATCACATGACTATCATGTAGTGATCACGTGACTTAATGGCGCTGATCATGTGACTGATCATGCGCTGATCATGTTTGCTATCATACACTGATCATGTGCCTCTGGAGGCAATAAACAAAGAGCTGAGTAGGCACGAATCAAACAGTCAGCAGGCAATAATCATGGAACTCAGCTGTGAGGAATCATGCTGCTCAGCTGGCAATTGTCAAGCAGATGAGCAGACAGTAATCACGCAGCTCAGTATGCCCTGATCACGTGACTGCCCATGCACTGTTCACATGGCTGATCATACACTGATCACGTGAATGATCATGCACTGATCACGTGACTATCATGCACTGATCACGTGGCTGATCATACACTGATCACGTGTCTGATCATGCACTGATCACGTGGCTGATCATGCACTGATCACGTGACTGATCATGCACTGATCACGTGGCTATCATGCACTGATCACGTGGCTGATCATACACTGCTCACGTAACTGATCATGCACTGATCACGTGACTATCATGCACTGATCACGTGGCTGATCATGCACTGATCACGTAGCTACCATATACTGGTCACGTGACTGATCATGCACTGATCACGTAATTGATCATGCACTGATCACGTGGCTGATCATGCACTGATCACGTGACTGATCATGCACTGATCACGTGACTGATCATGCACTGATCACGTGGCTATCATGCACTGATCACGTGGCTGATCATGCACTGATCACGTGTCTGGTCATCTGATCACGTGACTATCATGCACTGATCACGTGACTATCATGCACTGATCACGTGGCTGATCATGCACTGATCACGTGACTGATCATGCACTGATCACGTGGCTATCATGCACTGATCACGTGGCTGATCATGCACTGATCACGTAGCTACCATGTACTGGTCACGTGACTGATCATGCACTGATCACGTAATTGATCATGCACTGATCACGTGGCTGATCATGCACTGATCACGTGACTGATCATGCACTGATCACGTGGCTGATCATGCACTGATCACGTGGCTGATCATGCACTGATCACGTGGCTGATCATGCACTGATCACGTGGCTATCATGCACTGATCACGTGGCTGATCATGCACTGATCACGCAGCTACCATGTACTGGTCACGTGACTGATCATGCACTGATCACGTGACTGATCATGCACTGATCACGTGGCACTCATGCACTGATCACGTGGCTGATCATACACTGATCACGTAACTGATCATGCACACATCACGTGGCTATCATGCACTGCTCACGTGGCTGATCATGCAATGATCACGTAGCAACCATATACTGGTCACGTGACTGATCATGCACTGATCACGTAAATGATCATGCACTGATCACGTGACTGATCATGCACTGATCACGTGACTGATCATGCACTGATCACGTGACTGATCATGCACTGATCACGTGGCTATCATGCACTGATCACGTGGATATCATGCACTGATCACGTGCCTGATCATGCACTGATCACGTGACTGATCATGCACTGATCACGTGGTATCATGCACTGATCACGTGGCTGATCATGCACTGATCACGTGTCTGATCATGCACTGATCACGTGGCTGATCATACACTGATCACGTAGCTGATCATGCACTGATCACGTGGCTATCATGCACTGATCACGTGGCTGATCATGCAATGATCACGTAGCTAAAATGTACTGTCACGTGACTGATCATGCACTGATCACGTAATTGATCATGCACTGATCACGTGACTGATCATGCACTGATCACGTGACTGATCATGCACTGATCACGTGGCTATCATGCACTGCTCACGTGGCTGATCATGCAATGATCACGTAGCTACAATGTACTGTCACGACTGATCATGCACTGATCACGTAATTGATCATGCACTGATCACGTGGCTGATCATGCACTGATCACGTGACTGATCATGCACTGATCACGTGACTGATCATGCACTGATCACGTGGCTATCATGCACTGATCACGTGGCTGATCATGCACTGATCACGTGCCTGATCATGCACTGATCACGTGACTGATCATGCACTGATCACGTGGCTATCATGCACTGATCACGTGGATATCATGCACTGATCACGTGGCTGATCATACACTGTACATGTAACTGATCATGCACATCACGTGGCTATCATGCACTGCTCACGTGGCTGATCATGCAATGATCACGTAGCTACCATGTACTGGTCACGTGACTGATCATGCACTGATCACGTAACTGATCATGCACTGATCACGTGGCTATCATGCACTGATCACGTGGCTGATCATGCACTGATCACGTGACTGATCATGCACTGATCACTGGCTATCATGCACTGATCACGTGGCTATCATGCACTGATCACGTGGCTGATCATGCACTGATCACGAGACTGATCATGCACTGATCACGTCTATATCATGCACTGATCACATGACTGCCCATGCACTGATCACGTGGATGATCATACACTGATCCGTGACAGATCATGCACTGATCACGTGGCTATCATGCACTGATCACGTGGCTGATCATACACTGATCACGAAACTGATCATGCACTGATCACGTGGCTATCATGCACTGATCACGTGGCTGATCATGCAATGATCACGTAGCTACCATATACTGGTCACGTGACTGATCATGCACTGATCACGTAATTGATCATGCACTGATCACGTGACTGATCATGCACTGATCACGTGACTGATCATGCACTGATCATGGCTATCATGCACTGATCACGTGGCTGATCATGCAATGATCACGTAGGTATCATGCACTGATCACGTGACTGATCATGCACTGATCACGTAATTGATCATGCACTGATCACGTGGCTGATCATGCACTGATCACGTGGCTGATCATGCACTGATCACGTGACTGATCATGCACTGATCACGTGGCTGATCATGCACTGATCACGTGACTGATCATGCACTGATCACGTGACTGATCATGCACTGATCACGTGGCTATCATGCACTACTCACGTGGCTGATCATGCAATGATCATGTAGCTATCATGTACTGGTCACGTGACTGATCATGCACTGATCACGTGGCTATCATGCACTGATCACGTGGCTGATCATGCACTGATCACGTGCCTGATCATGCACTGATCACGTGACTGATCATGCACTGATCACGTAGCTATCATGCACTGATCACGTGGCTGATCATGCACTGATCACGTGGCTGATCATGCACTGATCACGTGGCTATCATGCACTGATCACGTGGCTGATCATGCACTGATACCGTGACTGAGCATGGACTGATCACATGACTATCATGTAGTGATCACGTGACTTAATGGCGCTGATCATGTGACTGATCATGCGCTGATCATGTTTGCTATCATACACTGATCATGTGCCTCTGGAGGCAATAAACAAAGAGCTGAGTAGGCACGAATCAAACAGTCAGCAGGCAATAATCATGGAACTCAGCTGTGAGGAATCATGCTGCTCAGCTGGCAATTGTCAAGCAGATGAGCAGACAGTAATCACGCAGCTCAGTATGCCCTGATCACGTGACTGCCCATGCACTGTTCACATGGCTGATCATACACTGATCACGTGAATGATCATGCACTGATCACGTGACTATCATGCACTGATCACGTGGCTGATCATACACTGATCACGTGTCTGATCATGCACTGATCACGTGGCTGATCATGCACTGATCACGTGACTGATCATGCACTGATCACGTGGCTATCATGCACTGATCACGTGGCTGATCATACACTGCTCACGTAACTGATCATGCACTGATCACGTGACTATCATGCACTGATCACGTGGCTGATCATGCACTGATCACGTAGCTACCATATACTGGTCACGTGACTGATCATGCACTGATCACGTAATTGATCATGCACTGATCACGTGGCTGATCATGCACTGATCACGTGACTGATCATGCACTGATCACGTGACTGATCATGCACTGATCACGTGGCTATCATGCACTGATCACGTGGCTGATCATGCACTGATCACGTCTGATCACGTGATCACATGCACTGATCACGTGACTATCATGCACTGATCACGTGGCTGATCATGCACTGATCACGTGACTGATCATGCACTGATCACGTGGCTATCATGCACTGATCACGTGGCTGATCATGCACTGATCACGTAGCTACCATGTACTGATCACGTGACTGATCATGCACTGATCACGTAACTGATCATGCACTGATCACGTGGCTGATCATGCACTGATCACGTGACTGATCATGCACTGATCACGTGGCTGATCATGCACTGATCACGTGGCTGATCATGCACTGATCACGTGGCTGATCATGCACTGATCACGTGGCTATCATGCACTGATCACGTGGCTGATCATGCACTGATCACGCAGCTACCATGTACTGGTCACGTGACTGATCATGCACTGATCACGTGACTGATCATGCACTGATCACGTGGCACTCATGCACTGATCACGTGGCTGATCATACACTGATCACGTAACTGATCATGCACTGATCACGTGGCTATCATGCACTGCTCACGTGGCTGATCATGCAATGATCACGTAGCAACCATATACTGGTCACGTGACTGATCATGCACTGATCACGTAAATGATCATGCACTGATCACGTGACTGATCATGCACTGATCACGTGACTGATCATGCACTGATCACGTGACTGATCATGCACTGATCACGTGGCTATCATGCACTGATCACGTGGATATCATGCACTGATCACGTGCCTGATCATGCACTGATCACGTGACTGATCATGCACTGATCACGTGGTATCATGCACTGATCACGTGGCTGATCATGCACTGATCACGTGACTGATCATGCACTGATCACGTGGCTGATCATGCACTGATCACGTAGCTGATCATGCACTGATCACGTGGCTATCATGCACTGATCACGTGGCTGATCATGCAATGATCACGTAGCTATCATGCACTGGTCACGTGACTGATCATGCACTGATCACGTAATTGATCATGCACTGATCACGTGACTGATCATGCACTGATCACGTGACTGATCATGCACTGATCACGTGGCTATCATGCACTGATCACGTGGCTGATCATGCAATGATCACGTAGCTACATGTACTGATCACGACTGATCATGCACTGATCACGTAATTGATCATGCACTGATCACGTGGCTGATCATGCACTGATCACGTGACTGATCATGCACTGATCACGTGACTGATCATGCACTGATCACGTGGCTATCATGCACTGATCACGTGGCTGATCATGCACTGATCACGTGACTGATCATGCACTGATCACGTGACTGATCATGCACTGATCACGTGGCTATCATGCACTGATCACGTGGATATCATGCACTGATCACGTGGCTGATCATACACTGTCATGTAACTGATCATGCACTGATCACGTGGCTATCATGCACTGCTCACGTGGCTGATCATGCAATGATCACGTAGCTACCATGTACTGGTCACGTGACTGATCATGCACTGATCACGTGACTGATCATGCACTGATCACGTGGCTATCATGCACTGATCACGTGGCTGATCATGCACTGATCACGTGACTGATCATGCACTGATCACTGGCTATCATGCACTGATCACGTGGCTATCATGCACTGATCACGTGGCTGATCATGCACTGATCACGTGACTGATCATGCACTGATCACGTCTATATCATGCACTGATCACGTGACTGATCATGCACTGATCACGTGGATGATCATACACTGATCACGTGACTGATCATGCACTGATCACGTGGCTATCATGCACTGATCACGTGGCTGATCATACACTGATCACGTGACTGATCATGCACTGATCACGTGGCTATCATGCACTGATCACGTGGCTGATCATGCAATGATCACGTAGCTACCATGCACTGGTCACGTGACTGATCATGCACTGATCACGTAATTGATCATGCACTGATCACGTGACTGATCATGCACTGATCACGTGACTGATCATGCACTGATCACGTGGCTATCATGCACTGATCACGTGGCTGATCATGCACTGATCACGTAGGTATCATGCACTGATCACGTGACTGATCATGCACTGATCACGTAATTGATCATGCACTGATCACGTGGCTGATCATGCACTGATCACGTGGCTGATCATGCACTGATCACGTGACTGATCATGCACTGATCACGTGGCTGATCATGCACTGATCACGTGACTGATCATGCACTGATCACGTGACTGATCATGCACTGATCACGTGGCTATCATGCACTATCACGTGGCTGATCATGCAATGATCACGTAGCTATCATGTACTGTCACGTGACTGATCATGCACTGATCACGTGGCTATCATGCACTGATCACGTGGCTGATCATGCACTGATCACGTGCCTGATCATGCACTGATCACGTGACTGATCATGCACTGATCACGTAGCTATCATGCACTGATCACGTGGCTGATCATGCACTGATCACGTGGCTGATCATGCACTGATCACGTGGCTATCATGCACTGATCACGTGGCTGATCATGCACTGATACCGTGACTGAGCATGGACTGATCACATGACTATCATGTAGTGATCACGTGACTTAATGGCGCTGATCATGTGACTGATCATGCGCTGATCATGTTTGCTATCATACACTGATCATGTGCCTCTGGAGGCAATAAACAAAGAGCTGAGTAGGCACGAATCAAACAGTCAGCAGGCAATAATCATGGAACTCAGCTGTGAGGAATCATGCTGCTCAGCTGGCAATTGTCAAGCAGATGAGCAGACAGTAATCACGCAGCTCAGCATGCCCTGATCACGTGACTGATCATGCACTGTTCACATGGCTGATCATACACTGATCACGTGACTGATCATGCACTGATCACGTGACTATCATGCACTGATCACGTGGCTGATCATACACTGATCACGTGTCTGATCATGCACTGATCACGTGGCTGATCATGCACTGATCACGTGACTGATCATGCACTGATCACGTGGCTATCATGCACTGATCACGTGGCATCACTGATCACGTAACTGATCATGCACTGATCACGTGACTATCATGCACTGATCACGTGGCTGATCATGCACTGATCACGTAGCTACCATACTGTCACGTGACTGATCATGCACTGATCACGTAATTGATCATGCACTGATCACGTGGCTGATCATGCACTGATCACGTGACTGATCATGCACTGATCACGTGACTGATCATGCACTGATCACGTGGCTATCATGCACTGATCACGTGGCTGATCATGCACTGATCACGTGTCTGATCATCACTGATCACGTGACTATCATGCACTGATCACGTGACTGATCATGCACTGATCACGTGGCTGATCATGCACTGATCACGTGACTGATCATGCACTGATCACGTGGCTATCATGCACTGATCACGTGGCTGATCATGCACTGATCACGTAGCTACCATGTACTGGTCACGTGACTGATCATGCACTGATCACGTGATCATGCACTGATCACGTGGCTGATCATGCACTGATCACGTGACTGATCATGCACTGATCACGTGGCTGATCATGCACTGATCACGTGGCTGATCATGCACTGATCACGTGGCTGATCATGCACTGATCACGTGGCTATCATGCACTGATCACGTGGCTGATCATGCACTGATCACGCAGCTACCATGCACTGGTCACATGACTGATCATGCACTGATCACGTGACTGATCATGCACTGATCACGTGGCACTCATGCACTGATCACGTGGCTGATCATACACTGATCACGTAACTGATCATGCACATCACGTGGCTATCATGCACTGATCACGTGGCTGATCATGCAATGATCACGTAGCAACCATATACTGGTCACGTGACTGATCATGCACTGATCACGTAACTGATCATGCACTGATCACGTGACTGATCATGCACTGATCACGTGACTGATCATGCACTGATCACGTGACTGATCATGCACTGATCACGTGGCTATCATGCACTGATCACGTGGATATCATGCACTGATCACGTGACTGATCATGCACTGATCACGTGACTGATCATGCACTGATCACGTGGTATCATGCACTGATCACGTGGCTGATCATGCACTGATCACGTGTCTGATCATGCACTGATCACGTGGCTGATCATGCACTGATCACGTAGCTGATCATGCACTGATCACGTGGCTATCATGCACTGATCACGTGGCTGATCATGCACTGATCACGTAGCTATCATGCACTGATCACGTGACTGATCATGCACTGATCATGTAATTGATCATGCACTGATCACGTGACTGATCATGCACTGATCACGTGACTGATCATGCACTGATCACGTGGCTATCATGCACTGATCACGTGGCTGATCATGCAATGATCACGTAGCTACATGTACTGGTCACGACTGATCATGCACTGATCACGTAATTGATCATGCACTGATCACGTGGCTGATCATGCACTGATCACGTGACTGATCATGCACTGATCACGTGACTGATCATGCACTGATCACGTGGCTATCATGCACTGATCACGTGGCTGATCATGCACTGATCACGTGCCTGATCATGCACTGATCACGTGACTGATCATGCACTGATCACGTGGCTATCATGCACTGATCACGTGGATATCATGCACTGATCACGTGGCTGATCATACACTGTCATGTAACTGATCATGCACTGATCACGTGGCTATCATGCACTGATCACGTGGCTGATCATGCAATGATCACGTAGCTACCATGTACTGGTCACGTGACTGATCATGCACTGATCACGTGACTGATCATGCACTGATCACGTGGCTATCATGCACTGATCACGTGGCTGATCATGCACTGATCACGTGACTGATCATGCACTGATCACTGGCTATCATGCACTGATCACGTGGCTATCATGCACTGATCACGTGGCTGATCATACACTGATCACGTGACTGATCATGCACTGATCACGTCTATATCATGCACTGATCACGTGACTGATCATGCACTGATCACGTGGATGATCATGCACTGATCACGTGACTGATCATGCACTGATCACGTGGCTATCATGCACTGATCACGTGGCTGATCATACACTGATCACGTAACTGATCATGCACTGATCACGTGGCTATCATGCACTGATCACGTGGCTGATCATGCAATGATCACGTAGCTACCATATACTGGTCACGTGACTGATCATGCACTGATCACGTAATTGATCATGCACTGATCACGTGACTGATCATGCACTGATCACGTGACTGATCATGCACTGATCACGTGGCTATCATGCACTGATCACGTGGCTGATCATGCAATGATCACGTGGTATCATGCACTGATCACGTGACTGATCATGCACTGATCACGTAATTGATCATGCACTGATCACGTGGCTGATCATGCACTGATCACGTGGCTGATCATGCACTGATCACGTGACTGATCATGCACTGATCACGTGGCTGATCATGCACTGATCACGTGACTGATCATGCACTGATCACGTGACTGATCATGCACTGATCACGTGGCTATCATGCACTACTCACGTGGCTGATCATGCAATGATCACGTAGCTATCATGTACTGGTCACGTGACTGATCATGCACTGATCACGTGGCTATCATGCACTGATCACGTGGCTGATCATGCACTGATCACGTGACTGATCATGCACTGATCACGTGACTGATCATGCACTGATCACGTGGCTATCATGCACTGATCACGTGGCTGATCATGCACTGATCACGTGGCTGATCATGCACTGATCACGTGGCTATCATGCACTGATCACGTGGCTGATCATGCACTGATACCGTGACTGAGCATGGACTGATCACATGACTATCATGTAGTGATCACGTGACTTAATGGCGCTGATCATGTGACTGATCATGCGCTGATCATGTTTGCTATCATACACTGATCATGTGCCTCTGGAGGCAATAAACAAAGTGCTGAGTAGGCACGAATCAAACAGTCAGCAGGCAATAATCATGGAACTCAGCTGTGAGGAATCATGCTGCTCAGCTGGCAATTGTCAAGCAGATGAGCAGACAGTAATCACGCAGCTCAGTATGCCTGATCACGTGACTGATCATGCACTGTTCACGTGGCTGATCATACACTGATCACGTGACTGATCATGCACTGATCACGTGACTATCATGCACTGATCACGTGGCTGATCATACACTGATCACGTGTCTGATCATGCACTGATCACGTGGCTGATCATGCACTGATCACGTGACTGATCATGCACTGATCACGTGGCTATCATGCACTGATCACGTGGCTGATCATACACTGATCACGTAACTGATCATGCACTGATCACGTGACTATCATGCACTGATCACGTGGCTGATCATGCACTGATCACGTAGCTACCATATACTGGTCACGTGACTGATCATGCACTGATCACGTAATTGATCATGCACTGATCACGTGGCTGATCATGCACTGATCACGTGACTGATCATGCACTGATCACGTGACTGATCATGCACTGATCACGTGGCTATCATGCACTGATCACGTGGCTGATCATGCACTGATCACGTGTCTGATCATGCACTGATCACGTGACTATCATGCACTGATCACGTGACTGATCATGCACTGATCACGTGGCTGATCATGCACTGATCACGTGACTGATCATGCACTGATCACGTGGCTATCATGCACTGATCACGTGGCTGATCATGCACTGATCACGTAGCTATCATGCACTGATCACGTGACTGATCATGCACTGATCACGTAACTGATCATGCACTGATCACGTGGCTGATCATGCACTGATCACGTGACTGATCATGCACTGATCACGTGGCTGATCATGCACTGATCACGTGGCTGATCATGCACTGATCACGTGGCTGATCATGCACTGATCACGTGACTGATCATGCACTGATCACGTGGCTATCATGCACTGATCACGTGGCTGATCATGCACTGATCACGTGACTGATCATGCACTGATCACGTGGCTGATCATGCACTGATCACGTGACTGATCATGCACTGATCACGTGGCTGATCATGCACTGATCACGTGGCTGATCATGCACTGATCACGTGGCTATCATGCACTGATCACGTGACTGATCATGCACTGATCACGTGGCTATCATGCACTGATCACGTGGCTGATCATGCACTGATCACGTGGCTGATCATGCACTGATCACGTGGCTGATCATGCACTGATCACGTGACTGATCATGCACTGATCACGTGGCTATCATGCACTGATCACGTGGCTGATCATGCACTGATCACGCAGCTACCATGTACTGGTCACATGACTGATCATGCACTGATCACGTGACTGATCATGCACTGATCACGTGGCTATCATGCACTACTCACGTGGCTGATCATGCAATGATCATGTAGCTACCATGTACAGTCACGTGACTGATCATACACCCATCAGGTGACTGATCATGCACTGATCACGTGGCTATCATGCACTGATCACGTGGCTGATCATGCACTGATCACGTGCCTGATCATGCACTGATCACGTGACTGATCATGCACTGATCACGTGGCTATCATGCACTGATCACGTGGCTGATCATGCACTGATCACGTGGCTATCATGCACTGATCACGTGGGATCATGCACTGATCACGTGGCTGATCATGCACTGATCACGTGACTGATCATGCACTGATCACGTGGCTTATCATGCACTGATCATGTGACTGATCATGCGCTGATCATGTTTGCTATCATACACTGATCATGTGCCTCTGGAGGCAATGAACAAAGAGCTGAGTAGGCACGAATCAGTCAGCAGGCAATAATCATGGAACTCAGCTGTGAGGAATCATGCTGCTCAGCTGGCAATAATCAAGCAGCTGAGCAGGCAGGAATTACGCAGCACAGCTGGCAATTGTCAAGCAGATGACAGGCAGGAATCGTGCAGCTCAGCTGGCAATTGTCAAGCAGATGAGCAGACAGTAATCACGCAGCTCAGCAGGCCCTGATCACGTGACTGAGCATGCACTGTTCACGTGGCTGATCATACACTGATCACGTGACTGATCATGCACTGATCACGTGGCTATCATGCACTGATCACGTGGCTGATCATGCACTGATCACGTAACTGTCATGCACTGATCACGTGGCTATCATGCACTGATCACGTGGCTGATCATGCACTGATCACGTGGCTGATCATGCACTGATCACGTGGCTATCATGCACTGATCACGTGGCTGATCATGCACTGATCACGGGACTGATCATGCACTGATCACGGGCTATCATGCACTGATCACGTGACTCATGCACTGATCACGTGGCTGATCATGCACTGATCACGTGACTGATCATGCACTGATCACGTGACTGATCATGCACTGATCACGTGACTGATCATGCACTGATCACGTGGCTATCATGCACTGATCACGTGGCTGATCATGCACTGATCACGTGACTGATCATGCACTGATCACGTGGCTATCATGCACTGATCACGTGGCTCATGCACTGATCACGTGGCTGATCATGCACTGATCACGTGACTGATCATGCACTGATCACGTCTATATCATGCACTGATCACGTGACTGATCATGCACTGATCACTGGATGATCATGCACTGATCACGTGACTGATCATGCACTGATCACGTGGCTATCATGCACTGATCACGTGACTGATCATGTCTGATCACGTGACTGATCATGCACTGATCACGTGGCTATCATGCACTGATCACGTGGCTGATCATGCAATGATCACGTAGCTACCATGTACTGGTCACGTGACTGATCATGCACTGATCACGTGACTGATCATGCACTGATCACGTGACTGATCATGCACTGATCACGTGACTGATCATGCACTGATCACGTGACTGATCATGCACTGATCACGTGGCTATCATGCACTGATCACGTGGCTGATCATGCACTGATCACGTAGCTACCATGCACTGATCACGTGACTGATCATGCACTGATCACGTGACTGATCATGCACTGATCACGTGGCTGATCATGCACTGATCACGTGGCTGATCATGCACTGATCACGTGACTGATCATGCACTGATCACGTGACTGATCATGCACTGATCACGTGGCTATCATGCACTGATCACGTGGCTGATCATGCACTGATCACGTGCCTGATCATGCACTGATCACATGACTGATCATGCACTGATCACGTGACTGATCATGCACTGATCACGTGGCTATCATGCACTGATCACGTGGCTGATCATGCACTGATCACGTAGCTACCATGCACTGGTCACGTGACTGATCATACACTGATCACGTGACTGATCATGCACTGATCACGTGGCTATCATGCACTGATCACGTGGCTGATCATGCACTATCACGTGACTGATCATGCACTGATCACGTGACTGATCATGCACTGATCACGTGGCTATCATGCACTGATCACGTGGCTGATCATGCACTGATCACGTGACTGATCATGCACTGATCACGTGACTGATCATGCACTGATCACGTGGATATCATGCACTGATCACGTGGCTGATCATGCACTGATCACGTGACTGATCATGCACTGATCACGTGGCTGATCATGCACTGATCACGTGGCTATCATGCACTGATCACGTGGCTGATCATGCACTGATCACGTGACTGATCATGCACTGATCACGTGGCTGATCATGCACTGATCACGTGACTGATCATGCACTGATCACGTGGCTGATCATGCACTGATCACGTGACTGATCATGCACTGATCACGTAACTGATCATGCACTGATCACGTGGCTATCATGCACTGATCACGTGGCTGATCATGCACTGATCACGTGACTGATCATGCACTGATCACGTGGCTATCATGCACTGATCACGTGGCTGATCATGCACTGATCACGTGACTGATCATGCACTGATCACGGGCTATCATGCACTGATCACGTGACTGATCATGCACTGATCACGTGGCTGATCATGCACTGATCACGTGACTGATCATGCACTGATCACGTGACTGATCATGCACTGATCACGTGGCTATCATGCACTGATCACGTGGCTGATCATGCACTGATCACGTGGCTATCATGCACTGATCACGTGACTGATCATGCACTGATCACGTGACTGATCATGCACTGATCACGTGGCTATCATGCACTGATCACGTGGCTGATCATGCACTGATCACGTAGCTATCATGCACTGATCACGTGACTGATCATGCACTGATCACGTGACTGATCATGCACTGATCACGTGACTATCATGCACTGATCACGTGGCTGATCATGCACTGATACCGTGACTGAGCATGGACTGATCACATGACTATCATGTAGTGATCACGTGACTTAATGGCGCTGATCATGTGACTGATCATGCGCTGATCATGTTTGCTATCATACACTGATCATGTGCCTCTGGAGGCAATAAACAAAGAGCTGAGTAGGCACGAATCAAACAGTCAGCAGGCAATAATCATGGAACTCAGCTGTGAGGAATCATGCTGCTCAGCTGGCAATAATCAAGCAGCTGAGCAGGCAGGAATTACGCAGCACAGCTGGCAATTGTCAAGCAGATGACAGGCAGGAATCGTGCAGCTCAGCTGGCAATTGTCAAGCAGATGAGCAGACAGTAATCACGCAGCTCAGCAGGCCCTGATCACGTGACTGAGCATGCACTGTTCACGTGGCTGATCATACACTGATCACGTGATTGATCATGCACTGATCACTTGGATATCATGCACTGATCACGTGGCTGATCATACACTGTTCACGTGTTGATCATGCACTGATCACGTGGCTATCATGCACTGATCACGTGGCTGATCATACACTGCTCACGTAACTGATCATGCACTGATCACGTGGCTATCATGCACTGATCACGTGGCTGAACATGCACTGTTCACGTGGCTGATCACACACCTGTCACGTGACTGATCATGCACTGATCACGTGGCACTCATGCACTGATCACGTGGCTGATCATACTCTGCTCACGTAACTGATCATGCACACATCACGTGGCTATCATGCACTGCTCACGTGGCTGATCATGCAATGATCACGTAGCTACCATATACTGGTCACGTGACTGATCATGCACTGATCACGTAAATGATCATGCACTGTTCACGTGACTGATCATGCACTGATCACGTGACTGATCATGCACTGATCACGTGGCTATCATGCACTGCTCACGTGGCTGATCATGCAATGATCACGTAGAACCATGCACTGGTCACGTGACTGATCATGCACTGATCACGTGACTGATCATGCACTGATCACGTGGCTATCATGCACTGATCACGTGGCTGATCATGCACTGATCACGTGACTGATCATGCACTGATCACGTGACTGATCATGCACTGATCACGTGGCTATCATGCACTGATCACGTGACTGATCATGCACTGATCACGTGGCTGATCATGCACTATCACGTGGCTGATCATGCACTGATCACGTGGCTATCATGCACTGATCACGTGGCTGATCATGCACTGATCACGTGCCTGATCATGCACTGATCACGTGACTGATCATGCACTGATCACGTGACTGATCATGCACTGATCACGTGGCTATCATGCACTGATCACGTGGCTGATCATGCAATGATCATGTAGCTACCATGTACTGGTCACGTGACTGATCATGCACTGATCACGTGACTGATCATGCACTGATCACGTGGCTATCATGCACTGATCACGTGGCTGATCATGCACTGATCACGTGCCTGATCATGCACTGATCACGTGACTGATCATGCACTGATCACGTGGCTATCATGCACTGATCACGTGGCTGATCATGCACTGATCACGTGATGATCATGCACTGATCACGTGACTGATCATGCACTGATCACGTGGCTATCATGCACTGATCACGTGGCTGATCATGCACTGATCACGTAGCAATCATGCACTGATCACGTGACTGATCATGCACTGATCACGTGACTGATCATGCACTGATCACGTGACTGATCATGCACTGATCACGTGGCTATCATGCACTGATCACGTGGATGTCATGCACTGATCACGTGGCTGATCATGCACTGATCACGTGACTGATCATGCACTGATCACGTGGTATCATGCACTGATCACGTGGCTGATCATGCACTGATCACGTGTCTGATCATGCACTGATCACGTGGCTGATCATGCACTGATCACGTGCTGATCATGCACTGATCACGTGGCTATCATGCACTGATCACGTGGCTGATCATGCACTGATCACGTAGCTATCATGCACTGATCACGTGACTGATCATGCACTGATCACGTGATTGATCATGCACTGATCACGTGGCTGATCATGCACTGATCACGTGACTGATCATGCACTGATCACGTGACTGATCATGCACTGATCACGTGGCTATCATGCACTGATCACGTGGCTGATCATGCACTGATCACGTAGCTATCATGCACTGATCACGTGACTGATCATGCACTGATCACGTGGCTGATCATGCACTGATCACGTGACTGATCATGCACTGATCACGTGGCTATCATGCACTGCTCACGTGGCTGATCATGCAATGATCACGTAGCTACCATGTACTGGTCACGTGACTGATCATGCACTGATCACGTAATTGATCATGCACTGATCACGTGGCTGATCATGCACTGATCACGTGACTGATCATGCACTGATCACGTGGCTATCATGCACTGATCACGTGGCTGATCATGCAATGATCACGTAGCTACCATGTACTGGTCACGTGACTGATCATGCACTGATCACGTAATTGATCATGCACTGATCACGTGGCTGATCATGCACTGATCACGTGACTGATCATGCACTGATCACGTGGCTGATCATGCACTGATCACGTGACTGATCATGCACTGATCACGTGGCTATCATGCACTGATCACGTGGCTGATCATACACTGATCACGTGACTGATCATGCACTGATCACGTGGCTATCATGCACTGATCACGTGGCTGATCATGCAATGATCACGTAGCTACCATGTACTGGTCACGTGACTGATCATGCACTGATCACGTACTGATCATGCACTGATCACGTGACTGATCATGCACTGATCACGTGACTGATCATGCACTGATCACGTGACTGATCATGCACTGATCACGTGGCTATCATGCACTGATCACGTGGCTGATCATGCACTGATCACGTGGTATCATGCACTGATCACGTGACTGATCATGCACTGATCACGTGACTGATCATGCACTGATCACGTGGCTGATCATGCACTGATCACGTGGCTGATCATGCACTGATCACGTGACTGATCATGCACTGATCACGTGGCTGATCATGCACTGATCACGTGACTGATCATGCACTGATCACGTGACTGATCATGCACTGATCACGTGGCTATCATGCACTATCACGTGACTGATCATGCAATGATCATGTAGCTACCATGTACTGGTCACGTGACTGATCATGCATGATCACGTGACTGATCATGCACTGATCACGTGGCTATCATGCACTGATCACGTGGCTGATCATGCACTGATCACGTGCCTGATCATGCACTGATCACGTGACTGATCATGCACTGATCACGTGGCGATCATGCACTGATCACGTGGCTGATCATGCACTGATCACGTGGTGATCATGCACTGATCACGTGGCTATCATGCACTGATCACGTGGCTGATCATGCACTGATACCGTGACTGAGCATGGACTGATCACATGACTATCATGTAGTGATCACGTGACTTAATGGCGCTGATCATGTGACTGATCATGTTCGCTATCATACACTGATCATGTGCCTCTGGAGGCAATAAACAAAGAGCTGAGTAGGCACGAATCAAACAGTCAGCAGGCAATAATCATGGAACTCAGCTGTGAGGAATCATGCTGCTCAGCTGGCAATAATCAAGCAGCTGAGCAGGCAGGAATTACGCAGCACAGCTGGCAATTGTCAAGCAGATGACAGGCAGGAATCATGCAGCTCAGCTGGCAATTGTCAAGCAGATGAGCAGACAGTAATCACGCAGCTCAGCAGGCCCTGATCACGTGACTGAGCATGCACTGTTCACGTGGCTGATCATACACTGATCACGTGATTGATCATGCACTGATCACGTGGATATCATGCACTGATCACGTGGCTGATCATACACTGTTCACGTGTCTGACCATGCACTGATCACGTGGCTGATCATGCACTGATCACGTGACTGATCATGCACTGATCACGTGGCTGATCATGCACTGATCACGTGACTGATCATGCACTGATCACGTGGCTATCATGCACTGATCACGTGACTGATCATGCACTGATCACGTGACTGTCATGCACTGATCACGTGGCTATCATGCACTGATCACGTGGCTGATCATGCACTGATCACGTGACTGATCATGCACTGATCACGTGGCTATCATGCACTGATCACGTGGCTGATCATGCACTGATCACGTGACTGATCATGCACTGATCACGGGCTATCATGCACTGATCACGTGACTGATCATGCACTGATCACGTGGATGATCATGCACTGATCACGTGACTGATCATGCACTGATCACGTGACTGATCATGCACTGATCACGTGGCTATCATGCACTGATCACGTGGCTGATCATGCACTGATCACGTGACTGATCATGCACTGATCACGTGACTGATCATGCACTGATCACGTGACTGATCATGCACTGATCACGTGGCTATCATGCACTGATCACGTGGCTGATCATGCACTGATCACGTAGCTATCATGCACTGATCACGTGACTGATCATGCACTGATCACGTGGCTGATCA